>NW_027193304.1:0-19063 GCF_032444005.1 Ranitomeya imitator | reverse complement strand
GCCTAGCCTGCACTTGTGCCCAGGCCTTAAGACTAGCCCGCACTTGTGCCCAGGCCTTAAGCCTAGCCTAGCTGGCACTTGTGCCCATGCCTTAAGCCTAGCCCACACTTGTGCCCAGGCCTTAAGCCTAGCCTGCACTTGTGCCCAGGCCTTAAGGCTAGCCTGCACTTGTGCCCAGGCCTTAAGCCTAGCCTAGCTGGCACTTGTGCCCATGCCTTAAGCCTAGCCAGCACTTGTGCCCCCTGCCTTGATCCTAGCCAGCACTGCACTTGTGCCCAGGCCTTAAGCCTAGCCCGCACTTGTGCCCAGGCCTTAAGCCTAGCTCGCACTTGTGCCCAGGCCTTAAGCCTAGCCCGCACTTGTGCCCAGGCCTTAAGCCTAGCCGCACTTGTGCCCAGGCCTTAAGCCTAGCCCGCACTTTTGCCCAGGCCTTTAGCCTAGCCCGCACTTGTGCCCAGGCCTTAAGCCTAGCCCGCACTTGTGCCCAGGCTTAAGCCTAGCCTAGCTGGCACTTGTGCCCAGGCTTAAGCCTAGCCTAGCTGGCACTTGTGCCCATGCCTTAAGCCTAGCCAGCACTTGTGCCCCCTGCCTTGATCCTAGCCAGCACTGCACTTGTGCCCAGGCTTTAAGCCTAGCCCGCACTTGTGCCCAGGCCTTAAGCCTAGCTCGCACTTGTGCCCAGGCCTTAAGCCTAGCCCGCACTTGTGCCCAGGCCTTAAGCCTAGCCCACACTTGTGCCCAGGTTTAAGCCTAGCCTAGCTGGCACTTGTGCCCATGCCTTAGGCCTAGCCAGCACTTGTGCCCCCTGCCCTGATCCTAGCCAGCACTGCACGTGTGCCCAGGCCTTAAGCCTAGCCCGCACTTGTGCCCCGACCTTAAGCCTAGCCCGCACTTGTGCCCCGGCCTTAAGCCTAGCCCGCACTTGTGCCCCGGCCTTAAGCCTAGCCCGCACTTGTGCCCCGGCCTTAAGCCTAGCACGCACTTGTGCCCAGGCCTTAAGCCTAGCCCGCACTTGTACCCCGGCCTTAAGCCTAGCCCGCACTTGTGCCCAGGCCTTAAGCCTAGCCCGCACTTGTGCCCCGGCCTTAAGCCTAGCCCGCACTTGTGCCCCGGCCTTAAGCCTAGCCCGCACTTGTGCCCCGGCCTTAAGCCTAGCCCGCACTTGTGCCCCGGCCTTAAGCCTAGCCCGCACTTGTGCCCAGGCCTTAAGCCTAGCCCGCACTTGTGCCCAGGCCTTAAGCCTAGCCCGCACTTTTGCCCAGGCCTTTAGCCTAGCCCGCACTTGTGCCCAGGCTTAAGCCTAGCCTAGCTGGCACTTGTGCCCAGGCTTAAGCCTAGCCTAGCTGGCACTTGTGCCCATGCCTTAAGCCTAGCCTAGCTGGCACTTGTGCCCATGCCTTAAGCCTAGCCAGCACTTGTGCCCCCTGCCTTGATCCTAGCCAGCACTGCACTTGTGCCCAGGCCTTAAGCCTAGCCCGCACTTGTGCCCAGGCCTTAAGCCTTAAGCCTAGCTCGCACTTGTGCCCAGGCCTTAAGCCTAGCCCGCACTTGTGCCCAGGCCTTAAGCCTAGCCCACACTTGTGCCCAGGCTTAAGCCTAGCCTAGCTGGCACTTGTGCCCATGCCTTAAGCCTAGCCAGCACTTGTGCCCCCTGCCCTGATCCTAGCCAGCACTGCACTTGTGCCCAGGCCTTAAGCCTAGCCCGCACTTGTGCCCCGACCTTAAGCCTAGCCCGCACTTGTGCCCCGGCCTTAAGCCTAGCCCGCACTTGTGCCCCGGCCTTAAGCCTAGCCGCACTTGTGCCCAGGCCTTAAGCCTAGCCCACACTTGTGCCCAGGCCTTAAGCCTAGCCTGCACTTGTGCCCAGGCCTTAAGCCTAGCCCGCACTTGTGCCCAGGCCTTAAGCCTAGCCTAGCTGGCACTTGTGCCCATGCCTTAAGCCTAGCCCACACTTGTGCCCAGGCCTTAAGCCTAGCCTGCACTTGTGCCCAGGCCTTAAGGCTAGCCCGCACTTGTGCCCAGGCCTTTAGCCTAGCCCACACTTGTGCCCCGGTCTTAAGCCTAGCCCGCACTTGAGCCCCGGCCTTAAGCCTAGCCCGCACTTGTGCCCCGGCCTTAAGCCTAGCCCGCACTTGTGCCCAGGCCTTAAGCCTAGCCCGCACTTGTGCCCAGGCCTTATGCCTAGCCTAGCTGGCACTTTTGCCCATGCCTTAAGCCTAGCCAGCACTTGTGCCCCCTGCCTTGATCCTAGCAAGCACTGCACATGTGCTCCGGCCTTAAGCCTAGCCCGCACTTGTGCCCCGGCCTTAAGCCTAGCCCGCACTTGTGCACCGGCCTTAAGCCTAGCCCGCACTTGTGCCCCGGCCTTAAGCCTAGCCCGCACTTGTGCCCCGGCCTTAAGCCTAGCCCGCACTTGTGCCCCGGCCTTAAGCCTAGCACGCACTTGTGCCCAGGCCTTAAGCCTAGCCCGCACTTGTACCCCGGCCTTAAGCCTAGCCCGCACTTGTGCCCAGGCCTTAAGCCTAGCCCGCACTTGTGCCCCGGCCTTAAGCCTAGCCCGCACTTGTGCCCCGGCCTTAAGCCTAGCCCGCACTTGTGCCCCGGCCTTAAGCCTAGCCCGCACTTGTGCTCAGGCCTTAAGCCTAGCCCGCACTTGTGCCCAGGCCTTAAGCCTAGCCCGCACTTTTGCCCAGGCCTTTAGCCTAGCCCGCACTTGTGCCCAGGCCTTAAGCCTAGCCCGCACTTGTGCCCAGGCTTAAGCCTAGCCCGCACTTGTGCCCAGGCCTTAAGCCTAGCCCGCACTTTTGCCCAGGCCTTTAGCCTAGCCCGCACTTGTGCCCAGGCCTTAAGCCTAGCCCGCACTTGTGCCCAGGCTTAAGCCTAGCCTAGCTGGCACTTGTGCCCAGGCTTAAGCCTAGCCTAGCTGGCACTTGTGCCCATGCCTTAAGCCTAGCCAGCACTTGTGCCCCCTGCCTTGATCCTAGCCAGCACTGCACTTGTGCCCAGGCCTTAAGCCTAGCCCGCACTTGTGCCCAGGCCTTAAGCCTTAAGCCTAGCTCGCACTTGTGCCCAGGCCTTAAGCCTAGCCCGCACTTGTGCCCAGGCCTTAAGCCTAGCCCACACTTGTGCCCAGGCTTAAGCCTAGCCTAGCTGGCACTTGTGCCCATGCCTTAAGCCTAGCCAGCACTTGTGCCCCCTGCCCTGATCCTAGCCAGCACTGCACTTGTGCCCAGGCCTTAAGCCTAGCCCGCACTTGTGCCCCGACCTTAAGCCTAGCCCGCACTTGTGCCCCGGCCTTAAGCCTAGCCCGCACTTGTGCCCCGGCCTTAAGCCTAGCCGCACTTGTGCCCAGGCCTTAAGCCTAGCCCACACTTGTGCCCAGGCCTTAAGCCTAGCCTGCACTTGTGCCCAGGCCTTAAGACTAGCCCGCACTTGTGCCCAGGCCTTAAGCCTAGCCTAGCTGGCACTTGTGCCCATGCCTTAAGCCTAGCCCACACTTGTGCCCAGGCCTTAAGCCTAGCCTGCACTTGTGCCCAGGCCTTAAGGCTAGCCTGCACTTGTGCCCAGGCCCTAAGCCTAGCCTAGCTGGCACTTGTGCCCATGCCTTAAGCCTAGCCAGCACTTGTGCCCCCTGCCTTGATCCTAGCCAGCACTGCACTTGTGCCCAGGCCTTAAGCCTAGCCCGCACTTGTGCCCAGGCCTTAAGCCTAGCTCGCACTTGTGCCCAGGCCTTAAGCCTAGCCCGCACTTGTGCCCAGGCCTTAAGCCTAGCCGCACTTGTGCCCAGGCCTTAAGCCTAGCCCGCACTTTTGCCCAGGCCTTTAGCCTAGCCCGCACTTGTGCCCAGGCCTTAAGCCTAGCCCGCACTTGTGCCCAGGCTTAAGCCTAGCCTAGCTGGCACTTGTGCCCAGGCTTAAGCCTAGCCTAGCTGGCACTTGTGCCCATGCCTTAAGCCTAGCCAGCACTTGTGCCCCCTGCCTTGATCCTAGCCAGCACTGCACTTGTGCCCAGGCTTTAAGCCTAGCCCGCACTTGTGCCCAGGCCTTAAGCCTAGCTCGCACTTGTGCCCAGGCCTTAAGCCTAGCCCGCACTTGTGCCCAGGCCTTAAGCCTAGCCCACACTTGTGCCCAGGTTTAAGCCTAGCCTAGCTGGCACTTGTGCCCATGCCTTAAGCCTAGCCAGCACTTGTGCCCCCTGCCCTGATCCTAGCCAGCACTGCACGTGTGCCCAGGCCTTAAGCCTAGCCCGCACTTGTGCCCCGACCTTAAGCCTAGCCCGCACTTGTGCCCCGGCCTTAAGCCTAGCCCGCACTTGTGCCCCGGCCTTAAGCCTAGCCCGCACTTGTGCCCATGCCTTAAGCCTAGCCAGCACTTGTGCCCCCTGCCTTGATCCTAGCCAGCACTGCACTTGTGCCCAGGCCTTAAGCCTAGCCCGCACTTGTGCCCAGGCCTTAAGCCTTAAGCCTAGCTCGCACTTGTGCCCAGGCCTTAAGCCTAGCCCGCACTTGTGCCCAGGCCTTAAGCCTAGCCCACACTTGTGCCCAGGCTTAAGCCTAGCCTAGCTGGCACTTGTGCCCATGCCTTAAGCCTAGCCAGCACTTGTGCCCCCTGCCCTGATCCTAGCCAGCACTGCACTTGTGCCCAGGCCTTAAGCCTAGCCCGCACTTGTGCCCCGACCTTAAGCCTAGCCCGCACTTGTGCCCCGGCCTTAAGCCTAGCCCGCACTTGTGCCCCGGCCTTAAGCCTAGCCGCACTTGTGCCCAGGCCTTAAGCCTAGCTCGCACTTGTGCCCAGGCCTTAAGCCTAGCCCGCACTTGTGCCCAGGCCTTAAGCCTAGCCGCACTTGTGCCCAGGCCTTAAGCCTAGCCCGCACTTGAGCCCAGGCTTTAAGCCTAGCCCGCACTTGTGCCCAGGCCTTAAGCCTAGCCCACACTTGTGCCCAGGCCTTTAGCCTAGCCCGCACTTGTGCCCCGGTCTTAAGCCTAGCCCGCACTTGAGCCCCGGCCTTAAGCCTAGCCCGCACTTGTGCCCCGGCCTTAAGCCTAGCCCGCACTTGTGCCACGGCCTTAAGCCTAGCCCGCACTTGTGCCCAGGCCTTAAGCCTAGCCCGCACTTGTGCCCAGGCCTTATGCTTAGCCTAGCTGGCACTTTTGCCCATGCCTTAAGCCTAGCCAGCACTTGTGCCCCATGCCTTGATCCTAGCAAGCACTGCACTTGTGCTCCGGCCTTAAGCCTAGCCCGCACTTGTGCCCCGGCCTTAAGCCTAGCCCGCACTTGTGCACCGGCCTTAAGCCTAGCCCGCACTTGTGCCCCGGCCTTAAGCCTAGCCCGCACTTGTGCCCCGGCCTTAAGCCTAGCCCGCACTTGTGCCCCGGCCTTAAGCCTAGCACGCACTTGTGCCCAGGCCTTAAGCCTAGCCCGCACTTGTACCCCGGCCTTAAGCCTAGCCCGCACTTGTGCCCAGGCCTTAAGCCTAGCCCGCACTTGTGCCCAGGCCTTAAGCCTAGTCCGCACTTGTGCCCCGGCCTTAAGCCTAGCCCGCACTTGTGCCCCGGCCTTAAGCCTAGCCCGCACTTGTGCCCCGGCCTTAAGCCTAGCCCGCACTTGTGCCCCGGCCTTAAGCCTAGCCCGCACTTGTGCCCAGGCCTTAAGCCTAGCCCGCACTTGTGCCCAGGCCTTAAGCCTAGCCCGCACTTTTGCCCAGGCCTTTAGCCTAGCCCGCACTTGTGCCCAGGCCTTAAGCCTAGCCCGCACTTGTGCCCAGGCTTAAGCCTAGCCTAGCTGGCACTTGTGCCCAGGCTTAAGCCTAGCCTAGCTGGCACTTGTGCCCATGCCTTAAGCCTAGCCAGCACTTGTGCCCCCTGCCTTGATCCTAGCCAGCACTGCACTTGTGCCCAGGCCTTAAGCCTAGCCCGCACTTGTGCCCAGGCCTTAAGCCTAGCTCGCACTTGTGCCCAGGCCTTAAGCCTAGCCCGCACTTGTGCCCAGGCCTTAAGCCTAGCCCACACTTGTGCCCAGGCTTAAGCCTAGCCTAGCTGGCACTTGTGCCCATGCCTTAAGCCTAGCCAGCACTTGTGCCCCCTGCCCTGATCCTAGCCAGCACTGCACTTGTGCCCAGGCCTTAAGCCTAGCCCGCACTTGTGCCCCGACCTTAAGCCTAGCCCGCACTTGTGCCCCGGCCTTAAGCCTAGCCCGCACTTGTGCCCCGGCCTTAAGCCTAGCCGCACTTGTGCCCAGGCCTTAAGCCTAGCCCACACTTGTGCCCAGGCCTTAAGCCTAGCCTGCACTTGTGCCCAGGCCTTAAGCCTAGCCTAGCTGGCACTTGTGCCCATGCCTTAAGCCTAGCCCACACTTGTGTCCAGGCCTTAAGCCTAGCCTGCACTTGTGCCCAGGCCTTAAGCCTAGCCCGCACTTGTGCCCAGGCCTTAAGCCTAGCCTAGCTGGCACTTGTGCCCAGGCCTTAAGCCTAGCCAGCACTTGTGCCCCCTGCCTTGATCCTAGCCAGCACTGCACTTGTGCCCAGGCCTTAAGCCTAGCCCGCACTTGTGCCCAGGCCTTAAGCCTAGCTCGCACTTGTGCCCAGGCCTTAAGCCTAGCCCGCACTTGTGCCCAGGCCTTAAGCCTAGCCGCACTTGTGCCCAGGCCTTAAGCTTAGCCCGCACTTGAGCCCAGGCTTTAAGCCTAGCCCGCACTTGTGCCCAGGCCTTAAGCCTAGCCCACACTTGTGCCCAGGCCTTTAGCCTAGCCCGCACTTGTGCCCCGGTCTTAAGCCTAGCCTGCACTTGAGCCCCGGCCTTAAGCCTAGCCCGCACTTGTGCCCCGGCCTTAAGCCTAGCCCGCACTTGTGCCCAGGCCTTAAGCCTAGCCCGCACTTGTGCCCAGGCCTTATGCCTAGCCTAGCTGGCACTTTTGCCCATGCCTTAAGCCTAGCCAGCACTTGTGCCCCCTGCCTTGATCCTAGCAAGCACTGCACTTGTGCTCCGGCCTTAAGCCTAGCCCGCACTTGTGCCCCGGCCTTAAGCCTAGCCCGCACTTGTGCACCGGCCTTAAGCCTAGCCCGCACTTGTGCACCGGCCTTAAGCCTAGCCCGCACTTGTGCCCTGGCCTTAAGCCTAGCCCACACTTGTGCCCCGGCCTTAAGCCTAGCCCGCACTTGTGCCCCGGCCTTAAGCCTAGCACGCACTTGTGCCCAGGCCTTAAGCCTAGCCCGCACTTGTACCCCGGCCTGAAGCCTAGCCCGCACTTGTGCCCCGGCCTTAAGCCTAGCCCGCACTTGTGCCCCGGCCTTAAGCCTAGCCCGCACTTGTGCCCCGGCCTTAAGCCTAGCCCGCACTTGTGCTCAGGCCTTAAGCCTAGCCCGCACTTGTGCCCAGGCCTTAAGCCTAGCCCGCACTTTTGCCCAGGCCTTTAGCCTAGCCCGCACTTGTGCCCAGGCCTTAAGCCTAGCCCGCACTTGTGCCCAGGCTTAAGCCTAGCCCGCACTTGTGCCCAGGCCTTAAGCCTAGCCCGCACTTTTGCCCAGGCCTTTAGCCTAGCCCGCACTTGTGCCCAGGCCTTAAGCCTAGCCCGCACTTGTGCCCAGGCTTAAGCCTAGCCTAGCTGGCACTTGTGCCCAGGCTTAAGCCTAGCCTAGCTGGCACTTGTGCCCATGCCTTAAGCCTAGCCAGCACTTGTGCCCCCTGCCTTGATCCTAGCCAGCACTGCACTTGTGCCCAGGCCTTAAGCCTAGCCCGCACTTGTGCCCAGGCCTTAAGCCTTAAGCCTAGCTCGCACTTGTGCCCAGGCCTTAAGCCTAGCCCGCACTTGTGCCCAGGCCTTAAGCCTAGCCCACACTTGTGCCCAGGCTTAAGCCTAGCCTAGCTGGCACTTGTGCCCATGCCTTAAGCCTAGCCAGCACTTGTGCCCCCTGCCCTGATCCTAGCCAGCACTGCACTTGTGCCCAGGCCTTAAGCCTAGCCCGCACTTGTGCCCCGACCTTAAGCCTAGCCCGCACTTGTGCCCCGGCCTTAAGCCTAGCCCGCACTTGTGCCCCGGCCTTAAGCCTAGCCGCACTTGTGCCCAGGCCTTAAGCCTAGCCCGCACTTGTGCCCAGGCCTTAAGCCTAGCCTAGCTGGCACTTGTGCCCATGCCTTAAGCCTAGCCCACACTTGTGCCCAGGCCTTAAGCCTAGCCTGCACTTGTGCCCAGGCCTTAAGGCTAGCCCGCACTTGTGCCCAGGCCTTAAGCCTAGCCTAGCTGGCACTTGTGCCCATGCCTTAAGCCTAGCCAGCACTTGTGCCCCCTGCCTTGATCCTAGCCAGCACTGCACTTGTGCCCAGGCCTTAAGCCTAGCCCGCACTTGTGCCCAGGCCTTAAGCCTAGCTCGCACTTGTGCCCAGGCCTTAAGCCTAGCCCGCACTTGTGCCCAGGCCTTAAGCCTAGCCGCACTTGTGCCCAGGCCTTAAGCCTAGCCCGCACTTTTGCCCAGGCCTTTAGCCTAGCCCGCACTTGTGCCCAGGCCTTAAGCCTAGCCCGCACTTGTGCCCAGGCTTAAGCCTAGCCTAGCTGGCACTTGTGACCAGGCTTAAGCCTAGCCTAGCTAGCACTTGTGCCCATGCCTTAAGCCTAGCCAGCACTTGTGCCCCCTGCCTTGATCCTAGCCAGCACTGCACTTGTGCCCAGGCCTTAAGCCTAGCCCGCACTTGTGCCCAGGCCTTAAGCCTAGCTCGCACTTGTGCCCAGGCCTTAAGCCTAGCCCGCACTTGTGCCCAGGCCTTAAGCCTAGCCCACACTTGTGCCCAGGCTTAAGCCTAGCCTAGCTGGCACTTGTGCCCATGCCTTAAGCCTAGCCAGCACTTGTGCCCCCTGCCCTGATCCTAGCCAGCACTGCACGTGTGCCCAGGCCTTAAGCCTAGCCCGCACTTGTGCCCCGACCTTAAGCCTAGCCCGCACTTGTGCCCCGGCCTTAAGCCTAGCCCGCACTTGTGCCCCGGCCTTAAGCCTAGCCCGCACTTGTGCCCCGGCCTTAAGCCTAGCACGCACTTGTGCCCAGGCCTTAAGCCTAGCCCGCACTTGTACCCCGGCCTTAAGCCTAGCCCGCACTTGTGCCCAGGCCTTAAGCCTAGCCCGCACTTGTGCCCCGGCCTTAAGCCTAGCCCGCACTTGTGCCCCGGCCTTAAGCCTAGCCCGCACTTGTGCCCCGGCCTTAAGCCTAGCCCGCACTTGTGCCCAGGCCTTAAGCCTAGCCCGCACTTGTGCCCAGGCCTTAAGCCTAGCCCGCACTTTTGCCCAGGCCTTTAGCCTAGCCCGCACTTGTGCCCAGGCCTTAAGCCTAGCCCGCACTTGTGCCCAGGCTTAAGCCTAGCCTAGCTGGCACTTGTGCCCAGGCTTAAGCCTAGCCTAGCTGGCACTTGTGCCCATGCCTTAAGCCTAGCCAGCACTTGTGCCCCCTGCCTTGATCCTAGCCAGCACTGCACTTGTGCCCAGGCCTTAAGCCTAGCCCGCACTTGTGCCCAGGCCTTAAGCCTTAAGCCTAGCTCGCACTTGTGCCCAGGCCTTAAGCCTAGCCCGCACTTGTGCCCAGGCCTTAAGCCTAGCCCACACTTGTGCCCAGGCTTAAGCCTAGCCTAGCTGGCACTTGTGCCCATGCCTTAAGCCTAGCCAGCACTTGTGCCCCCTGCCCTGATCCTAGCCAGCACTGCACTTGTGCCCAGGCCTTAAGCCTAGCCCGCACTTGTGCCCCGACCTTAAGCCTAGCCCGCACTTGTGCCCCGGCCTTAAGCCTAGCCCGCACTTGTGCCCCGGCCTTAAGCCTAGCCGCACTTGTGCCCAGGCCTTAAGCCTAGCCCACACTTGTGCCCAGGCCTTAAGCCTAGCCTGCACTTGTGCCCAGGCCTTAAGCCTAGCCCGCACTTGTGCCCAGGCCTTAAGCCTAGCCTAGCTGGCACTTGTGCCCATGCCTTAAGCCTAGCCCACACTTGTGCCCAGGCCTTAAGCCTAGCCTGCACTTGTGCCCAGGCCTTAAGGCTAGCCCGCACTTGTGCCCAGGCCTTAAGCCTAGCCTAGCTGGCACTTGTGCCCATGCCTTAAGCCTAGCCAGCACTTGTGCCCCCTGCCTTGATCCTAGCCAGCACTGCACTTGTGCCCAGGCCTTAAGCCTAGCCCGCACTTGTGCCCAGGCCTTAAGCCTAGCTCGCACTTGTGCCCAGGCCTTAAGCCTAGCCCGCACTTGTGCCCAGGCCTTAAGCCTAGCCGCACTTGTGCCCAGGCCTTAAGCCTAGCCCGCACTTTTGCCCAGGCCTTTAGCCTAGCCCGCACTTGTGCCCAGGCCTTAAGCCTAGCCCGCACTTGTGCCCAGGCTTAAGCCTAGCCTAGCTGGCACTTGTGACCAGGCTTAAGCCTAGCCTAGCTAGCACTTGTGCCCATGCCTTAAGCCTAGCCAGCACTTGTGCCCCCTGCCTTGATCCTAGCCAGCACTGCACTTGTGCCCAGGCCTTAAGCCTAGCCCGCACTTGTGCCCCGGCCTTAAGCCTAGCACGCACTTGTGCCCAGGCCTTAAGCCTAGCCCGCACTTGTACCCCGGCCTTAAGCCTAGCCCGCACTTGTGCCCAGGCCGTAAGCCTAGCCCGCACTTGTGCCCCGGCCTTAAGCCTAGCCCACACTTGTGCCCCGGCCTTAAGCCTAGCCTAGCTGGCACTTGTGCCCAGGCTTAAGCCTAGCCTAGCTGGCACTTGTGCCCATGCCTTAAGCCTAGCCAGCACTTGTGCCCCCTGCCTTGATCCTAGCCAGCACTGCACTTGTGCCCAGGCCTTAAGCCTAGCCCGCACTTGTGCCCAGGCCTTAAGCCTAGCTCGCACTTGTGCCCAGGCCTTAAGCCTAGCCCGCACTTGTGCCCAGGCCTTAAGCCTAGCCCACACTTGTGCCCAGGCTTAAGCCTAGCCTAGCTGGCACTTGTGCCCATGCCTTAAGCCTAGCCAGCACTTGTGCCCCCTGCCCTGATCCTAGCCAGCACTGCACTTGTGCCCAGGCCTTAAGCCTAGCCCGCACTTGTGCCCCGACCTTAAGCCTAGCCCGCACTTGTGCCCCGGCCTTAAGCCTAGCCCGCACTTGTGCCCCGGCCTTAAGCCTAGCCGCACTTGTGCCCAGGCCTTAAGCCTAGCCCACACTTGTGCCCAGGCCTTAAGCCTAGCCCGCACTTGTGCCCAGGCCTTAAGCCTAGCCCGCACTTGTGCCCAGGCCTTAAGCCTAGCCTAGCTGGCACTTGTGCCCATGCCTTAAGCCTAGCCCGCACTTGTGCCCAGGCCTTAAGCCTAGCCTGCACTTGTGCCCAGGCCTTAAGCCTAGCCCGCACTTGTGCCCAGGCCTTAAGCCTAGCCTAGCTGGCACTTGTGCCCATGCCTTAAGCCTAGCCAGCACTTGTGCCCCCTGCCTTGATCCTAGCCAGCACTGCACTTGTGCCCCCTGCCTTGATCCTAGCCAGCACTGCACTTGTGCCCAGGCCTTAAGCCTAGCCCGCACTTGTGCCCAGGCCTTAAGCCTAGCTCGCACTTGTGCCCAGGCCTTAAGCCTAGCCGCACTTGTGCCCAGGCCTTAAGCCTAGCCCGCACTTGAGCCCAGGCTTTAAGCCTAGCCCGCACTTGTGCCCAGGCCTTAAGCCTAGCCCACACTTGTGCCCAGGCCTTTAGCCTAGCCCGCACTTGTGCCCCGGTCTTAAGCCTAGCCCGCACTTGAGCCCCGGCCTTAAGCCTAGCCCGCACTTGTGCCCCGGCCTTAAGCCTAGCCCGCACTTGTGCCCAGGCCTTAAGCCTAGCCCGCACTTGTGCCCAGGCCTTATGCCTAGCCTAGCTGGCACTTTTGCCCATGCCTTAAGCCTAGCCAGCACTTGTGCCCCCTGCCTTGATCCTAGCAAGCACTGCACTTGTGCTCCGGCCTTAAGCCTAGCCCGCACTTGTGCCCCGGCCTTAAGCCTAGCCCGCACTTGTGCACCGGCCTTAAGCCTAGCCCGCACTTGTGCCCCGGCCTTAAGCCTAGCCCGCACTTGTGCCCCGGCCTTAAGCCTAGCCCGCACTTGTGCCCCGGCCTTAAGCCTAGCACGCACTTGTGCCCAGGCCTTAAGCCTAGCCCGCACTTGTACCCCGGCCTTAAGCCTAGCCCGCACTTGTGCCCAGGCCTTAAGCCTAGCCCGCACTTGTGCCCCGGCCTTAAGCCTAGCCCGCACTTGTGCCCCGGCCTTAAGCCTAGCCCGCACTTGTGCCCCGGCCTTAAGCCTAGCCCGCACTTGTGCTCAGGCCTTAAGCCTAGCCCGCACTTGTGCCCAGGCCTTAAGCCTAGCCCGCACTTTTGCCCAGGCCTTTAGCCTAGCCCGCACTTGTGCCCAGGCCTTAAGCCTAGCCCGCACTTGTGCCCAGGCCTTAAGCCTAGCCCGCACTTGTGCCCAGGCTTAAGCCTAGCCCGCACTTGTGCCCAGGCCTTAAGCCTAGCCCGCACTTTTGCCCAGGCCTTTAGCCTAGCCCGCACTTGTGCCCAGGCCTTAAGCCTAGCCCGCACTTGTGCCCAGGCTTAAGCCTAGCCTAGCTGGCACTTGTGCCCAGGCTTAAGCCTAGCCTAGCTGGCACTTGTGCCCATGCCTTAAGCCTAGCCAGCACTTGTGCCCCCTGCCTTGATCCTAGCCAGCACTGCACTTGTGCCCAGGCCTTAAGCCTAGCCCGCACTTGTGCCCAGGCCTTAAGCCTTAAGCCTAGCTCGCACTTGTGCCCAGGCCTTAAGCCTAGCCCGCACTTGTGCCCAGGCCTTAAGCCTAGCCCACACTTGTGCCCAGGCTTAAGCCTAGCCTAGCTGGCACTTGTGCCCATGCCTTAAGCCTAGCCAGCACTTGTGCCCCCTGCCCTGATCCTAGCCAGCATTGCACTTGTGCCCAGGCCTTAAGCCTAGCCCGCACTTGTGCCCCGACCTTAAGCCTAGCCCGCACTTGTGCCCCGGCCTTAAGCCTAGCCCGCACTTGTGCCCCGGCCTTAAGCCTAGCCGCACTTGTGCCCAGGCCTTAAGCCTAGCCCACACTTGTGCCCAGGCCTTAAGCCTAGCCTGCACTTGTGCCCAGGCCTTAAGACTAGCCCGCACTTGTGCCCAGGCCTTAAGCCTAGCCTAGCTGGCACTTGTGCCCATGCCTTAAGCCTAGCCCACACTTGTGCCCAGGCCTTAAGCCTAGCCTGCACTTGTGCCCAGGCCTTAAGGCTAGCCTGCACTTGTGCCCAGGCCTTAAGCCTAGCCTAGCTGGCACTTGTGCCCATGCCTTAAGCCTAGCCAGCACTTGTGCCCCCTGCCTTGATCCTAGCCAGCACTGCACTTGTGCCCAGGCCTTAAGCCTAGCCCGCACTTGTGCCCAGGCCTTAAGCCTAGCTCGCACTTGTGCCCAGGCCTTAAGCCTAGCCCGCACTTGTGCCCAGGCCTTAAGCCTAGCCGCACTTGTGCCCAGGCCTTAAGCCTAGCCCGCACTTTTGCCCAGGCCTTTAGCCTAGCCCGCACTTGTGCCCAGGCCTTAAGCCTAGCCCGCACTTGTGCCCAGGCTTAAGCCTAGCCTAGCTGGCACTTGTGCCCAGGCTTAAGCCTAGCCTAGCTGGCACTTGTGCCCATGCCTTAAGCCTAGCCAGCACTTGTGCCCCCTGCCTTGATCCTAGCCAGCACTGCACTTGTGCCCAGGCTTTAAGCCTAGCCCGCACTTGTGCCCAGGCCTTAAGCCTAGCTCGCACTTGTGCCCAGGCCTTAAGCCTAGCCCGCACTTGTGCCCAGGCCTTAAGCCTAGCCCACACTTGTGCCCAGGTTTAAGCCTAGCCTAGCTGGCACTTGTGCCCATGCCTTAAGCCTAGCCAGCACTTGTGCCCCCTGCCCTGATCCTAGCCAGCACTGCACGTGTGCCCAGGCCTTAAGCCTAGCCCGCACTTGTGCCCCGACCTTAAGCCTAGCCCGCACTTGTGCCCCGGCCTTAAGCCTAGCCCGCACTTGTGCCCCGGCCTTAAGCCTAGCCCGCACTTGTGCCCCGGCCTTAAGCCTAGCACGCACTTGTGCCCAGGCCTTAAGCCTAGCCCGCACTTGTCCCCGGCCTTAAGCCTAGCCCGCACTTGTGCCCAGGCCTTAAGCCTAGCCCGCACTTGTGCCCCGGCCTTAAGCCTAGCCCGCACTTGTGCCCCGGCCTTAAGCCTAGCCCGCACTTGTGCCCCGGCCTTAAGCCTAGCCCGCACTTGTGCCCCGGCCTTAAGCCTAGCCCGCACTTGTGCCCAGGCCTTAAGCCTAGCCCGCACTTGTGCCCAGGCCTTAAGCCTAGCCCGCACTTTTGCCCAGGCCTTTAGCCTAGCCCGCACTTGTGCCCAGGCTTAAGCCTAGCCTAGCTGGCACTTGTGCCCAGGCTTAAGCCTAGCCTAGCTGGCACTTGTGCCCATGCCTTAAGCCTAGCCTAGCTGGCACTTGTGCCCATGCCTTAAGCCTAGCCAGCACTTGTGCCCCCTGCCTTGATCCTAGCCAGCACTGCACTTGTGCCCAGGCCTTAAGCCTAGCCCGCACTTGTGCCCAGGCCTTAAGCCTTAAGCCTAGCTCGCACTTGTGCCCAGGCCTTAAGCCTAGCCCGCACTTGTGCCCAGGCCTTAAGCCTAGCCCACACTTGTGCCCAGGCTTAAGCCTAGCCTAGCTGGCACTTGTGCCCATGCCTTAAGCCTAGCCAGCACTTGTGCCCCCTGCCCTGATCCTAGCCAGCACTGCACTTGTGCCCAGGCCTTAAGCCTAGCCCGCACTTGTGCCCCGACCTTAAGCCTAGCCCGCACTTGTGCCCCGGCCTTAAGCCTAGCCCGCACTTGTGCCCCGGCCTTAAGCCTAGCCGCACTTGTGCCCAGGCCTTAAGCCTAGCCCACACTTGTGCCCAGGCCTTAAGCCTAGCCTGCACTTGTGCCCAGGCCTTAAGCCTAGCCCGCACTTGTGCCCAGGCCTTAAGCCTAGCCTAGCTGGCACTTGTGCCCATGCCTTAAGCCTAGCCCACACTTGTGCCCAGGCCTTAAGCCTAGCCTGCACTTGTGCCCAGGCCTTAAGGCTAGCCCGCACTTGTGCCCAGGCCTTTAGCCTAGCCCACACTTGTGCCCCGGTCTTAAGCCTAGCCCGCACTTGAGCCCCGGCCTTAAGCCTAGCCCGCACTTGTGCCCCGGCCTTAAGCCTAGCCCGCACTTGTGCCCAGGCCTTAAGCCTAGCCCGCACTTGTGCCCCGGCCTTAAGCCTAGCCCGCACTTGTGCCCCGGCCTTAAGCCTAGCCCGCACTTGTGCCCAGGCCTTAAGCCTAGCCTAGCTGGCACTTGTGCCCATGCCTTAAGCCTAGCCCACACTTGTGCCCAGGCCTTAAGCCTAGCCTGCACTTGTGCCCAGGCCTTAAGGCTAGCCCGCACTTGTGCCCAGGCCTTTAGCCTAGCCCACACTTGTGCCCCGGTCTTAAGCCTAGCCCGCACTTGAGCCCCGGCCTTAAGCCTAGCCCGCACTTGTGCCCCGGCCTTAAGCCTAGCCCGCACTTGAGCCCCGGCCTTAAGCCTAGCCCGCACTTGTGCCCCGGCCTTAAGCCTAGCCCGCACTTGTGCCCAGGCCTTAAGCCTAGCCTAGCTGGCACTTGTGCCCATGCCTTAAGCCTAGCCCACACTTGTGCCCAGGCCTTAAGCCTAGCCTGCACTTGTGCCCAGGCCTTAAGGCTAGCCCGCACTTGTGCCCAGGCCTTAAGCCTAGCCTAGCTGGCACTTGTGCCCATGCCTTAAGCCTAGCCAGCACTTGTGCCCCCTGCCTTGATCCTAGCCAGCACTGCACTTGTGCCCAGGCCTTAAGCCTAGCCCGCACTTGTGCCCAGGCCTTAAGCCTAGCTCGCACTTGTGCCCAGGCCTTAAGCCTAGCCCGCACTTGTGCCCAGGCCTTAAGCCTAGCCGCACTTGTGCCCAGGCCTTAAGCCTAGCCCGCACTTTTGCCCAGGCCTTTAGCCTAGCCCGCACTTGTGCCCAGGCCTTAAGCCTAGCCCGCACTTGTGCCCAGGCTTAAGCCTAGCCTAGCTGGCACTTGTGACCAGGCTTAAGCCTAGCCTAGCTAGCACTTGTGCCCATGCCTTAAGCCTAGCCAGCACTTGTGCCCCCTGCCTTGATCCTAGCCAGCACTGCACTTGTGCCCAGGCCTTAAGCCTAGCCCGCACTTGTGCCCCGGCCTTAAGCCTAGCACGCACTTGTGCCCAGGCCTTAAGCCTAGCCCGCACTTGTACCCCGGCCTTAAGCCTAGCCCGCACTTGTGCCCAGGCCGTAAGCCTAGCCCGCACTTGTGCCCCGGCCTTAAGCCTAGCCCACACTTGTGCCCCGGCCTTAAGCCTAGCCTAGCTGGCACTTGTGCCCAGGCTTAAGCCTAGCCTAGCTGGCACTTGTGCCCATGCCTTAAGCCTAGCCAGCACTTGTGCCCCCTGCCTTGATCCTAGCCAGCACTGCACTTGTGCCCAGGCCTTAAGCCTAGCCCGCACTTGTGCCCAGGCCTTAAGCCTAGCTCGCACTTGTGCCCAGGCCTTAAGCCTAGCCCGCACTTGTGCCCAGGCCTTAAGCCTAGCCCACACTTGTGCCCAGGCTTAAGCCTAGCCTAGCTGGCACTTGTGCCCATGCCTTAAGCCTAGCCAGCACTTGTGCCCCCTGCCCTGATCCTAGCCAGCACTGCACTTGTGCCCAGGCCTTAAGCCTAGCCCGCACTTGTGCCCCGACCTTAAGCCTAGCCCGCACTTGTGCCCCGGCCTTAAGCCTAGCCCGCACTTGTGCCCCGGCCTTAAGCCTAGCCGCACTTGTGCCCAGGCCTTAAGCCTAGCCCACACTTGTGCCCAGGCCTTAAGCCTAGCCCGCACTTGTGCCCAGGCCTTAAGCCTAGCCCGCACTTGTGCCCAGGCCTTAAGCCTAGCCTAGCTGGCACTTGTGCCCATGCCTTAAGCCTAGCCCGCACTTGTGCCCAGGCCTTAAGCCTAGCCTGCACTTGTGCCCAGGCCTTAAGCCTAGCCCGCACTTGTGCCCAGGCCTTAAGCCTAGCCTAGCTGGCACTTGTGCCCATGCCTTAAGCCTAGCCAGCACTTGTGCCCCCTGCCTTGATCCTAGCCAGCACTGCACTTGTGCCCCCTGCCTTGATCCTAGCCAGCACTGCACTTGTGCCCAGGCCTTAAGCCTAGCCCGCACTTGTGCCCAGGCCTTAAGCCTAGCTCGCACTTGTGCCCAGGCCTTAAGCCTAGCCGCACTTGTGCCCAGGCCTTAAGCCTAGCCCGCACTTGAGCCCAGGCTTTAAGCCTAGCCCGCACTTGTGCCCAGGCCTTAAGCCTAGCCCACACTTGTGCCCAGGCCTTTAGCCTAGCCCGCACTTGTGCCCCGGTCTTAAGCCTAGCCCGCACTTGAGCCCCGGCCTTAAGCCTAGCCCGCACTTGTGCCCCGGCCTTAAGCCTAGCCCGCACTTGTGCCCAGGCCTTAAGCCTAGCCCGCACTTGTGCCCAGGCCTTATGCCTAGCCTAGCTGGCACTTTTGCCCATGCCTTAAGCCTAGCCAGCACTTGTGCCCCCTGCCTTGATCCTAGCAAGCACTGCACTTGTGCTCCGGCCTTAAGCCTAGCCCGCACTTGTGCCCCGGCCTTAAGCCTAGCCCGCACTTGTGCACCGGCCTTAAGCCTAGCCCGCACTTGTGCCCCGGCCTTAAGCCTAGCCCGCACTTGTGCCCCGGCCTTAAGCCTAGCCCGCACTTGTGCCCCGGCCTTAAGCCTAGCACGCACTTGTGCCCAGGCCTTAAGCCTAGCCCGCACTTGTACCCCGGCCTTAAGCCTAGCCCGCACTTGTGCCCAGGCCTTAAGCCTAGCCCGCACTTGTGCCCCGGCCTTAAGCCTAGCCCGCACTTGTGCCCCGGCCTTAAGCCTAGCCCGCACTTGTGCCCCGGCCTTAAGCCTAGCCCGCACTTGTGCTCAGGCCTTAAGCCTAGCCCGCACTTGTGCCCAGGCCTTAAGCCTAGCCCGCACTTTTGCCCAGGCCTTTAGCCTAGCCCGCACTTGTGCCCAGGCCTTAAGCCTAGCCCGCACTTGTGCCCAGGCTTAAGCCTAGCCCGCACTTGTGCCCAGGCCTTAAGCCTAGCCCGCACTTTTGCCCAGGCCTTTAGCCTAGCCCGCACTTGTGCCCAGGCCTTAAGCCTAGCCCGCACTTGTGCCCAGGCTTAAGCCTAGCCTAGCTGGCACTTGTGCCCAGGCTTAAGCCTAGCCTAGCTGGCACTTGTGCCCATGCCTTAAGCCTAGCCAGCACTTGTGCCCCCTGCCTTGATCCTAGCCAGCACTGCACTTGTGCCCAGGCCTTAAGCCTAGCCCGCACTTGTGCCCAGGCCTTAAGCCTTAAGCCTAGCTCGCACTTGTGCCCAGGCCTTAAGCCTAGCCCGCACTTGTGCCCAGGCCTTAAGCCTAGCCCACACTTGTGCCCAGGCTTAAGCCTAGCCTAGCTGGCACTTGTGCCCATGCCTTAAGCCTAGCCAGCACTTGTGCCCCCTGCCCTGATCCTAGCCAGCACTGCACTTGTGCCCAGGCCTTAAGCCTAGCCCGCACTTGTGCCCCGACCTTAAGCCTAGCCCGCACTTGTGCCCCGGCCTTAAGCCTAGCCCGCACTTGTGCCCCGGCCTTAAGCCTAGCCGCACTTGTGCCCAGGCCTTAAGCCTAGCCCACACTTGTGCCCAGGCCTTAAGCCTAGCCTGCACTTGTGCCCAGGCCTTAAGACTAGCCCGCACTTGTGCCCAGGCCTTAAGCCTAGCCTAGCTGGCACTTGTGCCCATGCCTTAAGCCTAGCCCACACTTGTGCCCAGGCCTTAAGCCTAGCCTGCACTTGTGCCCAGGCCTTAAGGCTAGCCTGCACTTGTGCCCAGGCCTTAAGCCTAGCCTAGCTGGCACTTGTGCCCATGCCTTAAGCCTAGCCAGCACTTGTGCCCCCTGCCTTGATCCTAGCCAGCACTGCACTTGTGCCCAGGCCTTAAGCCTAGCCCGCACTTGTGCCCAGGCCTTAAGCCTAGCTCGCACTTGTGCCCAGGCCTTAAGCCTAGCCC
>NW_027193303.1:0-41877 GCF_032444005.1 Ranitomeya imitator | reverse complement strand
CCACTCAAAATTTAACCAGTCATCGTTCTCACAACACTGAAGGTCCAGTCATTCGAATGACTTCATCCATGCATTTTATGCATTGGTAAAGAGCACTATGATGAAAAGTGTGATATGTTTTCAGGTATCTCCTATACTAATAGAGCCACATGCTCACCGGATAGCCACATGATGTAGGCCCTATGGAACTGAACAAGAAACCACCAAAAATTTTAACCAGTCATCGTTCTCACAACACTGAGGACCAGTCATTCGAAATGACTTCTCCATGCATTTTATGCATTGGTAAAAGCACTATGATGAAAAGTGTGATATGTTTTCAGGTATCTCCTATACTAATAGAGCCACATGCTCACCGGTTTGCCCACATGATGTAGGCCTATGGACTGAACAAGAAACCACCAAAAATTTTAACCAGTCATCGTTCTCACAACACTGAGGACCAGTCATTCGAAATGACTTCTCCATGCATTTTATGCATTGGTAAAAGCACTATGATGAAAAGTGTGATATGTTTTCAGGTATCTCCTATACTAATAGAGCCACATGCTCACCGGTTTGCCACATGATGTAGGCCTATGGACTGAACAAGAAACCACCAAAAATTTTAACCAGTCATCGTTCTCACAACACTGAGGACCAGTCATTCGAAATGACTTCTCCATGCATTTTATGCATTGGTAAAAGCACTATGATGAAAAGTGTGATATGTTTTCAGGTATCTCCTATACTAATAGAGCCACATGCTCACCGGTTTGCCACATGATGTAGGCCTATGGACTGAACAAGAAACCACCAAAAATTTTAACCAGTCATCGTTCTCACAACACTGAGGACCAGTCATTCGAAATGACTTCTCCATGCATTTTATGCATTGGTAAAAGCACTATGATGAAAAGTGTGATATGTTTTCAGGTATCTCCTATACTAATAGAGCCACATGCTCACCGGTTTGCCACATGATGTAGGCCTATGGACTGAACAAGAAACCACCAAAAATTTTAACCAGTCATCGTTCTCACAACACTGAGGACCAGTCATTCGAAATGACTTCTCCATGCATTTTATGCATTGGTAAAAGCACTATGATGAAAAGTGTGATATGTTTTCAGGTATCTCCTATACTAATAGAGCCACATGCTCACCGGTTTGCCACATGATGTAGGCCTATGGACTGAACAAGAAACCACCAAAAATTTTAACCAGTCATCGTTCTCACAACACTGAGGACCAGTCATTCGAAATGACTTCTCCATGCATTTTATGCATTGGTAAAAGCACTATGATGAAAAGTGTGATATGTTTTCAGGTATCTCCTATACTAATAGAGCCACATGCTCACCGGTTTGCCACATGATGTAGGCCTATGGACTGAACAAGAAACCACCAAAAATTTTAACCAGTCATCGTTCTCACAACACTGAGGACCAGTCATTCGAAATGACTTCTCCATGCATTTTATGCATTGGTAAAAGCACTATGATGAAAAGTGTGATATGTTTTCAGGTATCTCCTATACTAATAGAGCCACATGCTCACCGGTTTGCCACATGATGTAGGCCTATGGACTGAACAAGAAACCACCAAAAATTTTAACCAGTCATCGTTCTCACAACACTGAGGACCAGTCATTCGAAATGACTTCTCCATGCATTTTATGCATTGGTAAAAGCACTATGATGAAAAGTGTGATATGTTTTCAGGTATCTCCTATACTAATAGAGCCACATGCTCACCGGTTTGCCACATGATGTAGGCCTATGGACTGAACAAGAAACCACCAAAAATTTTAACCAGTCATCGTTCTCACAACACTGAGGACCAGTCATTCGAAATGACTTCTCCATGCATTTTATGCATTGGTAAAAGCACTATGATGAAAAGTGTGATATGTTTTCAGGTATCTCCTATACTAATAGAGCCACATGCTCACCGGTTTGCCACATGATGTAGGCCTATGGACTGAACAAGAAACCACCAAAAATTTTAACCAGTCATCGTTCTCACAACACTGAGGACCAGTCATTCGAAATGACTTCTCCATGCATTTTATGCATTGGTAAAAGCACTATGATGAAAAGTGTGATATGTTTTCAGGTATCTCCTATACTAATAGAGCCACATGCTCACCGGTTTGCCACATGATGTAGGCCTATGGACTGAACAAGAAACCACCAAAAATTTTAACCAGTCATCGTTCTCACAACACTGAGGACCAGTCATTCGAAATGACTTCTCCATGCATTTTATGCATTGGTAAAAGCACTATGATGAAAAGTGTGATATGTTTTCAGGTATCTCCTATACTAATAGAGCCACATGCTCACCGGTTTGCCACATGATGTAGGCCTATGGACTGAACAAGAAACCACCAAAAATTTTAACCAGTCATCGTTCTCACAACACTGAGGACCAGTCATTCGAAATGACTTCTCCATGCATTTTATGCATTGGTAAAAGCACTATGATGAAAAGTGTGATATGTTTTCAGGTATCTCCTATACTAATAGAGCCACATGCTCACCGGTTTGCCACATGATGTAGGCCTATGGACTGAACAAGAAACCACCAAAAATTTTAACCAGTCATCGTTCTCACAACACTGAGGACCAGTCATTCGAAATGACTTCTCCATGCATTTTATGCATTGGTAAAAGCACTATGATGAAAAGTGTGATATGTTTTCAGGTATCTCCTATACTAATAGAGCCACATGCTCACCGGTTTGCCACATGATGTAGGCCTATGGACTGAACAAGAAACCACCAAAAATTTTAACCAGTCATCGTTCTCACAACACTGAGGACCAGTCATTCGAAATGACTTCTCCATGCATTTTATGCATTGGTAAAAGCACTATGATGAAAAGTGTGATATGTTTTCAGGTATCTCCTATACTAATAGAGCCACATGCTCACCGGTTTGCCACATGATGTAGGCCTATGGACTGAACAAGAAACCACCAAAAATTTTAACCAGTCATCGTTCTCACAACACTGAGGACCAGTCATTCGAAATGACTTCTCCATGCATTTTATGCATTGGTAAAAGCACTATGATGAAAAGTGTGATATGTTTTCAGGTATCTCCTATACTAATAGAGCCACATGCTCACCGGTTTGCCACATGATGTAGGCCTATGGACTGAACAAGAAACCACCAAAAATTTTAACCAGTCATCGTTCTCACAACACTGAGGACCAGTCATTCGAAATGACTTCTCCATGCATTTTATGCATTGGTAAAAGCACTATGATGAAAAGTGTGATATGTTTTCAGGTATCTCCTATACTAATAGAGCCACATGCTCACCGGTTTGCCACATGATGTAGGCCTATGGACTGAACAAGAAACCACCAAAAATTTTAACCAGTCATCGTTCTCACAACACTGAGGACCAGTCATTCGAAATGACTTCTCCATGCATTTTATGCATTGGTAAAAGCACTATGATGAAAAGTGTGATATGTTTTCAGGTATCTCCTATACTAATAGAGCCACATGCTCACCGGTTTGCCACATGATGTAGGCCTATGGACTGAACAAGAAACCACCAAAAATTTTAACCAGTCATCGTTCTCACAACACTGAGGACCAGTCATTCGAAATGACTTCTCCATGCATTTTATGCATTGGTAAAAGCACTATGATGAAAAGTGTGATATGTTTTCAGGTATCTCCTATACTAATAGAGCCACATGCTCACCGGTTTGCCACATGATGTAGGCCTATGGACTGAACAAGAAACCACCAAAAATTTTAACCAGTCATCGTTCTCACAACACTGAGGACCAGTCATTCGAAATGACTTCTCCATGCATTTTATGCATTGGTAAAAGCACTATGATGAAAAGTGTGATATGTTTTCAGGTATCTCCTATACTAATAGAGCCACATGCTCACCGGTTTGCCACATGATGTAGGCCTATGGACTGAACAAGAAACCACCAAAAATTTTAACCAGTCATCGTTCTCACAACACTGAGGACCAGTCATTCGAAATGACTTCTCCATGCATTTTATGCATTGGTAAAAGCACTATGATGAAAAGTGTGATATGTTTTCAGGTATCTCCTATACTAATAGAGCCACATGCTCACCGGTTTGCCACATGATGTAGGCCTATGGACTGAACAAGAAACCACCAAAAATTTTAACCAGTCATCGTTCTCACAACACTGAGGACCAGTCATTCGAAATGACTTCTCCATGCATTTTATGCATTGGTAAAAGCACTATGATGAAAAGTGTGATATGTTTTCAGGTATCTCCTATACTAATAGAGCCACATGCTCACCGGTTTGCCACATGATGTAGGCCTATGGACTGAACAAGAAACCACCAAAAATTTTAACCAGTCATCGTTCTCACAACACTGAGGACCAGTCATTCGAAATGACTTCTCCATGCATTTTATGCATTGGTAAAAGCACTATGATGAAAAGTGTGATATGTTTTCAGGTATCTCCTATACTAATAGAGCCACATGCTCACCGGTTTGCCACATGATGTAGGCCTATGGACTGAACAAGAAACCACCAAAAATTTTAACCAGTCATCGTTCTCACAACACTGAGGACCAGTCATTCGAAATGACTTCTCCATGCATTTTATGCATTGGTAAAAGCACTATGATGAAAAGTGTGATATGTTTTCAGGTATCTCCTATACTAATAGAGCCACATGCTCACCGGTTTGCCACATGATGTAGGCCTATGGACTGAACAAGAAACCACCAAAAATTTTAACCAGTCATCGTTCTCACAACACTGAGGACCAGTCATTCGAAATGACTTCTCCATGCATTTTATGCATTGGTAAAAGCACTATGATGAAAAGTGTGATATGTTTTCAGGTATCTCCTATACTAATAGAGCCACATGCTCACCGGTTTGCCACATGATGTAGGCCTATGGACTGAACAAGAAACCACCAAAAATTTTAACCAGTCATCGTTCTCACAACACTGAGGACCAGTCATTCGAAATGACTTCTCCATGCATTTTATGCATTGGTAAAAGCACTATGATGAAAAGTGTGATATGTTTTCAGGTATCTCCTATACTAATAGAGCCACATGCTCACCGGTTTGCCACATGATGTAGGCCTATGGACTGAACAAGAAACCACCAAAAATTTTAACCAGTCATCGTTCTCACAACACTGAGGACCAGTCATTCGAAATGACTTCTCCATGCATTTTATGCATTGGTAAAAGCACTATGATGAAAAGTGTGATATGTTTTCAGGTATCTCCTATACTAATAGAGCCACATGCTCACCGGTTTGCCACATGATGTAGGCCTATGGACTGAACAAGAAACCACCAAAAATTTTAACCAGTCATCGTTCTCACAACACTGAGGACCAGTCATTCGAAATGACTTCTCCATGCATTTTATGCATTGGTAAAAGCACTATGATGAAAAGTGTGATATGTTTTCAGGTATCTCCTATACTAATAGAGCCACATGCTCACCGGTTTGCCACATGATGTAGGCCTATGGACTGAACAAGAAACCACCAAAAATTTTAACCAGTCATCGTTCTCACAACACTGAGGACCAGTCATTCGAAATGACTTCTCCATGCATTTTATGCATTGGTAAAAGCACTATGATGAAAAGTGTGATATGTTTTCAGGTATCTCCTATACTAATAGAGCCACATGCTCACCGGTTTGCCACATGATGTAGGCCTATGGACTGAACAAGAAACCACCAAAAATTTTAACCAGTCATCGTTCTCACAACACTGAGGACCAGTCATTCGAAATGACTTCTCCATGCATTTTATGCATTGGTAAAAGCACTATGATGAAAAGTGTGATATGTTTTCAGGTATCTCCTATACTAATAGAGCCACATGCTCACCGGTTTGCCACATGATGTAGGCCTATGGACTGAACAAGAAACCACCAAAAATTTTAACCAGTCATCGTTCTCACAACACTGAGGACCAGTCATTCGAAATGACTTCTCCATGCATTTTATGCATTGGTAAAAGCACTATGATGAAAAGTGTGATATGTTTTCAGGTATCTCCTATACTAATAGAGCCACATGCTCACCGGTTTGCCACATGATGTAGGCCTATGGACTGAACAAGAAACCACCAAAAATTTTAACCAGTCATCGTTCTCACAACACTGAGGACCAGTCATTCGAAATGACTTCTCCATGCATTTTATGCATTGGTAAAAGCACTATGATGAAAAGTGTGATATGTTTTCAGGTATCTCCTATACTAATAGAGCCACATGCTCACCGGTTTGCCACATGATGTAGGCCTATGGACTGAACAAGAAACCACCAAAAATTTTAACCAGTCATCGTTCTCACAACACTGAGGACCAGTCATTCGAAATGACTTCTCCATGCATTTTATGCATTGGTAAAAGCACTATGATGAAAAGTGTGATATGTTTTCAGGTATCTCCTATACTAATAGAGCCACATGCTCACCGGTTTGCCACATGATGTAGGCCTATGGACTGAACAAGAAACCACCAAAAATTTTAACCAGTCATCGTTCTCACAACACTGAGGACCAGTCATTCGAAATGACTTCTCCATGCATTTTATGCATTGGTAAAAGCACTATGATGAAAAGTGTGATATGTTTTCAGGTATCTCCTATACTAATAGAGCCACATGCTCACCGGTTTGCCACATGATGTAGGCCTATGGACTGAACAAGAAACCACCAAAAATTTTAACCAGTCATCGTTCTCACAACACTGAGGACCAGTCATTCGAAATGACTTCTCCATGCATTTTATGCATTGGTAAAAGCACTATGATGAAAAGTGTGATATGTTTTCAGGTATCTCCTATACTAATAGAGCCACATGCTCACCGGTTTGCCACATGATGTAGGCCTATGGACTGAACAAGAAACCACCAAAAATTTTAACCAGTCATCGTTCTCACAACACTGAGGACCAGTCATTCGAAATGACTTCTCCATGCATTTTATGCATTGGTAAAAGCACTATGATGAAAAGTGTGATATGTTTTCAGGTATCTCCTATACTAATAGAGCCACATGCTCACCGGTTTGCCACATGATGTAGGCCTATGGACTGAACAAGAAACCACCAAAAATTTTAACCAGTCATCGTTCTCACAACACTGAGGACCAGTCATTCGAAATGACTTCTCCATGCATTTTATGCATTGGTAAAAGCACTATGATGAAAAGTGTGATATGTTTTCAGGTATCTCCTATACTAATAGAGCCACATGCTCACCGGTTTGCCACATGATGTAGGCCTATGGACTGAACAAGAAACCACCAAAAATTTTAACCAGTCATCGTTCTCACAACACTGAGGACCAGTCATTCGAAATGACTTCTCCATGCATTTTATGCATTGGTAAAAGCACTATGATGAAAAGTGTGATATGTTTTCAGGTATCTCCTATACTAATAGAGCCACATGCTCACCGGTTTGCCACATGATGTAGGCCTATGGACTGAACAAGAAACCACCAAAAATTTTAACCAGTCATCGTTCTCACAACACTGAGGACCAGTCATTCGAAATGACTTCTCCATGCATTTTATGCATTGGTAAAAGCACTATGATGAAAAGTGTGATATGTTTTCAGGTATCTCCTATACTAATAGAGCCACATGCTCACCGGTTTGCCACATGATGTAGGCCTATGGACTGAACAAGAAACCACCAAAAATTTTAACCAGTCATCGTTCTCACAACACTGAGGACCAGTCATTCGAAATGACTTCTCCATGCATTTTATGCATTGGTAAAAGCACTATGATGAAAAGTGTGATATGTTTTCAGGTATCTCCTATACTAATAGAGCCACATGCTCACCGGTTTGCCACATGATGTAGGCCTATGGACTGAACAAGAAACCACCAAAAATTTTAACCAGTCATCGTTCTCACAACACTGAGGACCAGTCATTCGAAATGACTTCTCCATGCATTTTATGCATTGGTAAAAGCACTATGATGAAAAGTGTGATATGTTTTCAGGTATCTCCTATACTAATAGAGCCACATGCTCACCGGTTTGCCACATGATGTAGGCCTATGGACTGAACAAGAAACCACCAAAAATTTTAACCAGTCATCGTTCTCACAACACTGAGGACCAGTCATTCGAAATGACTTCTCCATGCATTTTATGCATTGGTAAAAGCACTATGATGAAAAGTGTGATATGTTTTCAGGTATCTCCTATACTAATAGAGCCACATGCTCACCGGTTTGCCACATGATGTAGGCCTATGGACTGAACAAGAAACCACCAAAAATTTTAACCAGTCATCGTTCTCACAACACTGAGGACCAGTCATTCGAAATGACTTCTCCATGCATTTTATGCATTGGTAAAAGCACTATGATGAAAAGTGTGATATGTTTTCAGGTATCTCCTATACTAATAGAGCCACATGCTCACCGGTTTGCCACATGATGTAGGCCTATGGACTGAACAAGAAACCACCAAAAATTTTAACCAGTCATCGTTCTCACAACACTGAGGACCAGTCATTCGAAATGACTTCTCCATGCATTTTATGCATTGGTAAAAGCACTATGATGAAAAGTGTGATATGTTTTCAGGTATCTCCTATACTAATAGAGCCACATGCTCACCGGTTTGCCACATGATGTAGGCCTATGGACTGAACAAGAAACCACCAAAAATTTTAACCAGTCATCGTTCTCACAACACTGAGGACCAGTCATTCGAAATGACTTCTCCATGCATTTTATGCATTGGTAAAAGCACTATGATGAAAAGTGTGATATGTTTTCAGGTATCTCCTATACTAATAGAGCCACATGCTCACCGGTTTGCCACATGATGTAGGCCTATGGACTGAACAAGAAACCACCAAAAATTTTAACCAGTCATCGTTCTCACAACACTGAGGACCAGTCATTCGAAATGACTTCTCCATGCATTTTATGCATTGGTAAAAGCACTATGATGAAAAGTGTGATATGTTTTCAGGTATCTCCTATACTAATAGAGCCACATGCTCACCGGTTTGCCACATGATGTAGGCCTATGGACTGAACAAGAAACCACCAAAAATTTTAACCAGTCATCGTTCTCACAACACTGAGGACCAGTCATTCGAAATGACTTCTCCATGCATTTTATGCATTGGTAAAAGCACTATGATGAAAAGTGTGATATGTTTTCAGGTATCTCCTATACTAATAGAGCCACATGCTCACCGGTTTGCCACATGATGTAGGCCTATGGACTGAACAAGAAACCACCAAAAATTTTAACCAGTCATCGTTCTCACAACACTGAGGACCAGTCATTCGAAATGACTTCTCCATGCATTTTATGCATTGGTAAAAGCACTATGATGAAAAGTGTGATATGTTTTCAGGTATCTCCTATACTAATAGAGCCACATGCTCACCGGTTTGCCACATGATGTAGGCCTATGGACTGAACAAGAAACCACCAAAAATTTTAACCAGTCATCGTTCTCACAACACTGAGGACCAGTCATTCGAAATGACTTCTCCATGCATTTTATGCATTGGTAAAAGCACTATGATGAAAAGTGTGATATGTTTTCAGGTATCTCCTATACTAATAGAGCCACATGCTCACCGGTTTGCCACATGATGTAGGCCTATGGACTGAACAAGAAACCACCAAAAATTTTAACCAGTCATCGTTCTCACAACACTGAGGACCAGTCATTCGAAATGACTTCTCCATGCATTTTATGCATTGGTAAAAGCACTATGATGAAAAGTGTGATATGTTTTCAGGTATCTCCTATACTAATAGAGCCACATGCTCACCGGTTTGCCACATGATGTAGGCCTATGGACTGAACAAGAAACCACCAAAAATTTTAACCAGTCATCGTTCTCACAACACTGAGGACCAGTCATTCGAAATGACTTCTCCATGCATTTTATGCATTGGTAAAAGCACTATGATGAAAAGTGTGATATGTTTTCAGGTATCTCCTATACTAATAGAGCCACATGCTCACCGGTTTGCCACATGATGTAGGCCTATGGACTGAACAAGAAACCACCAAAAATTTTAACCAGTCATCGTTCTCACAACACTGAGGACCAGTCATTCGAAATGACTTCTCCATGCATTTTATGCATTGGTAAAAGCACTATGATGAAAAGTGTGATATGTTTTCAGGTATCTCCTATACTAATAGAGCCACATGCTCACCGGTTTGCCACATGATGTAGGCCTATGGACTGAACAAGAAACCACCAAAAATTTTAACCAGTCATCGTTCTCACAACACTGAGGACCAGTCATTCGAAATGACTTCTCCATGCATTTTATGCATTGGTAAAAGCACTATGATGAAAAGTGTGATATGTTTTCAGGTATCTCCTATACTAATAGAGCCACATGCTCACCGGTTTGCCACATGATGTAGGCCTATGGACTGAACAAGAAACCACCAAAAATTTTAACCAGTCATCGTTCTCACAACACTGAGGACCAGTCATTCGAAATGACTTCTCCATGCATTTTATGCATTGGTAAAAGCACTATGATGAAAAGTGTGATATGTTTTCAGGTATCTCCTATACTAATAGAGCCACATGCTCACCGGTTTGCCACATGATGTAGGCCTATGGACTGAACAAGAAACCACCAAAAATTTTAACCAGTCATCGTTCTCACAACACTGAGGACCAGTCATTCGAAATGACTTCTCCATGCATTTTATGCATTGGTAAAAGCACTATGATGAAAAGTGTGATATGTTTTCAGGTATCTCCTATACTAATAGAGCCACATGCTCACCGGTTTGCCACATGATGTAGGCCTATGGACTGAACAAGAAACCACCAAAAATTTTAACCAGTCATCGTTCTCACAACACTGAGGACCAGTCATTCGAAATGACTTCTCCATGCATTTTATGCATTGGTAAAAGCACTATGATGAAAAGTGTGATATGTTTTCAGGTATCTCCTATACTAATAGAGCCACATGCTCACCGGTTTGCCACATGATGTAGGCCTATGGACTGAACAAGAAACCACCAAAAATTTTAACCAGTCATCGTTCTCACAACACTGAGGACCAGTCATTCGAAATGACTTCTCCATGCATTTTATGCATTGGTAAAAGCACTATGATGAAAAGTGTGATATGTTTTCAGGTATCTCCTATACTAATAGAGCCACATGCTCACCGGTTTGCCACATGATGTAGGCCTATGGACTGAACAAGAAACCACCAAAAATTTTAACCAGTCATCGTTCTCACAACACTGAGGACCAGTCATTCGAAATGACTTCTCCATGCATTTTATGCATTGGTAAAAGCACTATGATGAAAAGTGTGATATGTTTTCAGGTATCTCCTATACTAATAGAGCCACATGCTCACCGGTTTGCCACATGATGTAGGCCTATGGACTGAACAAGAAACCACCAAAAATTTTAACCAGTCATCGTTCTCACAACACTGAGGACCAGTCATTCGAAATGACTTTCCATGCATTTTATGCATTGGTAAATGCACTATGATGAAAAGTGTGATATGTTTTCAGGTATCTCCTATACTAATAGAGCCACATGCTCACCGGTTTGCCACATGATGTAGGCCTATGGACTGAACAAGAAACCACCAAAAATTTTAACCAGTCATCGTTCTCACAACACTGAGGACCAGTCATTCGAAATGACTTCTCCATGCATTTTATGCATTGGTAAAAGCACTATGATGAAAAGTGTGATATGTTTTCAGGTATCTCCTATACTAATAGAGCCACATGCTCACCGGTTTGCCACATGATGTAGGCCTATGGACTGAACAAGAAACCACCAAAAATTTTAACCAGTCATCGTTCTCACAACACTGAGGACCAGTCATTCGAAATGACTTCTCCATGCATTTTATGCATTGGTAAAAGCACTATGATGAAAAGTGTGATATGTTTTCAGGTATCTCCTATACTAATAGAGCCACATGCTCACCGGTTTGCCACATGATGTAGGCCTATGGACTGAACAAGAAACCACCAAAAATTTTAACCAGTCATCGTTCTCACAACACTGAGGACCAGTCATTCGAAATGACTTCTCCATGCATTTTATGCATTGGTAAAAGCACTATGATGAAAAGTGTGATATGTTTTCAGGTATCTCCTATACTAATAGAGCCACATGCTCACCGGTTTGCCACATGATGTAGGCCTATGGACTGAACAAGAAACCACCAAAAATTTTAACCAGTCATCGTTCTCACAACACTGAGGACCAGTCATTCGAAATGACTTCTCCATGCATTTTATGCATTGGTAAAAGCACTATGATGAAAAGTGTGATATGTTTTCAGGTATCTCCTATACTAATAGAGCCACATGCTCACCGGTTTGCCACATGATGTAGGCCTATGGACTGAACAAGAAACCACCAAAAATTTTAACCAGTCATCGTTCTCACAACACTGAGGACCAGTTCATTCGAAATGACTTCTCCATGCATTTTATGCATTGGTAAAAGCACTATGATGAAAAGTGTGATATGTTTTCAGGTATCTCCTATACTAATAGAGCCACATGCTCACCGGTTTGCCACATGATGTAGGCCTATGGACTGAACAAGAAACCACCCAAAATTTTAACCAGTCATCGTTCTCACAACACTGAGGACCAGTCATTCGAAATGACTTCTCCATGCATTTTATGCATTGGTAAAAGCACTATGATGAAAGTGTGATATGTTTTCAGGTATCTCCTATACTAATAGAGCCACATGCTCACCGGTTTGCCACATGATGTAGGCCTATGGACTGAACAAGAAACCACCAAAATTTTAACCAGTCATCGTTCTCACAACACTGAGGACCAGTCATTCGAAATGACTTCTCCATGCATTTTATGCATTGGTAAAAGCACTATGATGAAAAGTGTGATATGTTTTCAGGTATCTCCTATACTAATAGAGCCACATGCTCACCGGTTTGCCACATGATGTAGGCCTATGGACTGAACAAGAAACCACCAAAAATTTTAACCAGTCATCGTTCTCACAACACTGAGGACCAGTCATTCGAAATGACTTCTCCATGCATTTTATGCATTGGTAAAAGCACTATGATGAAAAGTGTGATATGTTTTCAGGTATCTCCTATACTAATAGAGCCACATGCTCACCGGTTTGCCACATGATGTAGGCTATGGACTGAACAAGAAACCACCAAAAATTTTAACCAGTCATCGTTCTCACAACACTGAGGACCAGTCATTCGAAATGACTTCTCCATGCATTTTATGCATTGGTAAAAGCACTATGATGAAAAGTGTGATATGTTTTCAGGTATCTCCTATACTAATAGAGCCACATGCTCACCGGTTTGCCACATGATGTAGGCCTATGGACTGAACAAGAAACCACCAAAAATTTTAACCAGTCATCGTTCTCACAACACTGAGGACCAGTCATTTGAAATGACTTCTCCATGCATTTTATGCATTGGTAAAAGCACTATGATGAAAAGTGTGATATGTTTTCAGGTATCTCCTATACTAATAGAGCCACATGCTCACCGGTTTGCCACATGATGTAGGCCTATGGACTGAACAAGAAACCACCAAAAATTTTAACCAGTCATCGTTCTCACAACACTGAGGACCAGTCATTCGAAATGACTTCTCCATGCATTTTATGCATTGGTAAAAGCACTATGATGAAAAGTGTGATATGTTTTCAGGTATCTCCTATACTAATAGAGCCACATGCTCACCGGTTTGCCACATGATGTAGGCCTATGGACTGAACAAGAAACCACCAAAAATTTTAACCAGTCATCGTTCTCACAACACTGAGGACCAGTCATTCGAAATGACTTCTCCATGCATTTTATGCATTGGTAAAAGCACTATGATGAAAAGTGTGATATGTTTTCAGGTATCTCCTATACTAATAGAGCCACATGCTCACCGGTTTGCCACATGATGTAGGCCTATGGACTGAACAAGAAACCACCAAAAATTTTAACCAGTCATCGTTCTCACAACACTGAGGACCAGTCATTCGAAATGACTTCTCCATGCATTTTATGCATTGGTAAAAGCACTATGATGAAAAGTGTGATATGTTTTCAGGTATCTCTTATACTAATAGAGCCACATGCTCACCGGTTTGCCACATGATGTAGGCCTATGGACTGAACAAGAAACCACCAAAAATTTTAACCAGTCATCGTTCTCACAACACTGAGGACCAGTCATTCGAAATGACTTCTCCATGCATTTTATGCATTGGTAAAAGCACTATGATGAAAAGTGTGATATGTTTTCAGGTATCTCCTATACTAATAGAGCCACATGCTCACCGGTTTGCCACATGATGTAGGCCTATGGACTGAACAAGAAACCACCAAAAATTTTAACCAGTCATCGTTCTCACAACACTGAGGACCAGTCATTCGAAATGACTTCTCCATGCATTTTATGCATTGGTAAAAGCACTATGATGAAAAGTGTGATATGTTTTCAGGTATCTCCTATACTAATAATGCCACATGCTCACCGGTTTGCCACATGATGTAGGCCTATGGACTGAACAAGAAACCACCAAAAATTTTAACCAGTCATCGTCGTCTCACAACACTGAGGACCAGTCATTCGAAATGACTTCTCCATGCATTTTATGCATTGGTAAAAGCACTATGATGAAAAGTGTGATATGTTTTCAGGTATCTCCTATACTAATAGAGCCACATGCTCACCGGTTTGCCACATGATGTAGGCCTATGGACTGAACAAGAAACCACCAAAAATTTTAACCAGTCATCGTTCTCACAACACTGAGGACCAGTCATTCGAAATGACTTCTCCATGCATTTTATGCATTGGTAAAAGCACTATGATGAAAAGTGTGATATGTTTTCAGGTATCTCCTATACTAATAGAGCCACATGCTCACCGGTTTGCCACATGATGTAGGCCTATGGACTGAACAAGAAACCACCAAAAAATTTTAACCAGTCATTGTTCTCACAACACTGAGGACCAGTCATTCGAAATGACTTCTCCATGCATTTTATGCATTGGTAAAAGCACTATGAATGAAAAGTGTGATATGTTTTCAGGTATCTCCTATACTAATAGAGCCACATGCTCACCGGTTTGCCACATGATGTAGGCCTATGGACTGAACAAGAAACCACCAAAAATTTTAACCAGTCATCGTTCTCACAACACTGAGGACCAGTCATTCGAAATGACTTCTCCATGCATTTTATGCATTGGTAAAAGCACTATGATGAAAAGTGTGATATGTTTTCAGGTATCTCCTATACTAATAGAGCCACATGCTCACCGGTTTGCCACATGATGTAGGCCTATGGACTGAACAAGAAACCACCAAAAATTTTAACCAGTCATCGTTCTCACAACACTGAGGACCAGTCATTCGAAATGACTTCTCCATGCATTTTATGCATTGGTAAAAGCACTATAATGAAAAGTGTGATATGTTTTCAGGTATCTCCTATACTAATAGAGCCACATGCTCACCGGTTTGCCACATGATGTAGGCCTATGGACTGAACAAGAAACCACCAAAAATTTTAACCAGTCATCGTTCTCACAACACTGAGGACCAGTCATTCGAAATGACTTCTCCATGCATTTTATGCATTGGTAAAAGCACTATGATGAAAAGTGTGATATGTTTTCAGGTATCTCCTATACTAATAGAGCCACATGCTCACCGGTTTGCCACATGATGTAGGCCTATGGACTGAACAAGAAACCACCAAAAATTTTAACCAGTCATCGTTCTCACAACACTGAGGACCAGTCATTTGAAATGACTTCTCCATGCATTTTATGCATTGGTAAAAGCACTATGATGAAAAGTGTGATATGTTTTCAGGTATCTCCTATACTAATAGAGCCACATGCTCACCGGTTTGCCACATGATGTAGGCCTATGGACTGAACAAGAAACCACCAAAAATTTTAACCAGTCATCGTTCTCACAACACTGAGGACCAGTCATTTGAAATGACTTCTCCATGCATTTTATGCATTGGTAAAAGCACTATGATGAAAAGTGTGATATGTTTTCAGGTATCTCCTATACTAATAGAGCCACATGCTCACCGGTTTGCCACATGATGTAGGCCTATGGACTGAACAAGAAACCACCAAAAATTTTAACCAGTCATCGTTCTCACAACACTGAGGACCAGTCATTCGAAATGACTTCTCCATGCATTTTATGCATTGGTAAAAGCACTATGATGAAAAGTGTGATATGTTTTCAGGTATCTCCTATACTAATAGAGCCACATGCTCACCGGTTTGCCACATGATGTAGGCCTATGGACTGAACAAGAAACCACCAAAAATTTTAACCAGTCATCGTTCTCACAACACTGAGGACCAGTCATTCGAAATGACTTCTCCATGCATTTTATGCATTGGTAAAAGCACTATGATGAAAAGTGTGATATGTTTTCAGGTATCTCCTATACTAATAGAGTCACATGCTCACCGGTTTGCCACATGATGTAGGCCTATGGACTGAACAAGAAACCACCAAAAATTTTAACCAGTCATCGTTCTCACAACACTGAGGACCAGTCATTCGAAATGACTTCTCCATGCATTTTATGCATTGGTAAAAGCACTATGATGAAAAGTGTGATATGTTTTCAGGTATCTCTTATACTAATAGAGCCACATGCTCACCGGTTTGCCACATGATGTAGGCCTATGGACTGAACAAGAAACCACCAAAAATTTTAACCAGTCATCGTTCTCACAACACTGAGGACCAGTCATTCGAAATGACTTCTCCATGCATTTTATGCATTGGTAAAAGCACTATGATGAAAAGTGTGATATGTTTTCAGGTATCTCCTATACTAATAATGCCACATGCTCACCGGTTTGCCACATGATGTAGGCCTATGGACTGAACAAGAAACCACCAAAAATTTTAACCAGTCATCGTTCTCACAACACTGAGGACCAGTCATTCGAAATGACTTCTCCATGCATTTTATGCATTGGTAAAAGCACTATGATGAAAAGTGTGATATGTTTTCAGGTATCTCCTATACTAATAATGCCACATGCTCACCGGTTTGCCACATGATGTAGGCCTATGGACTGAACAAGAAACCACCAAAAATTTTAACCAGTCATCGTTCTCACAACACTGAGGACCAGTCATTCGAAATGACTTCTCCATGCATTTTATGCATTGGTAAAAGCACTATGATGAAAAGTGTGATATGTTTTCAGGTATCTCCTATACTAATAGAGCCACATGCTCACCGGTTTGCCACATGATGTAGGCCTATGGACTGAACAAGAAACCACCAAAAATTTTAACCAGTCATCGTTCTCACAACACTGAGGACCAGTCATTCGAAATGACTTCTCCATGCATTTTATGCATTGGTAAAAGCACTATGATGAAAAGTGTGATATGTTTTCAGGTATCTCCTATACTAATAGAGCCACATGCTCACCGGTTTGCCACATGATGTAGGCCTATGGACTGAACAAGAAACCACCAAAAATTTTAACCAGTCATTGTTCTCACAACACTGAGGACCAGTCATTCGAAATGACTTCTCCATGCATTTTATGCATTGGTAAAAGCACTATAATGAAAAGTGTGATATGTTTTCAGGTATCTCCTATACTAATAGAGCCACATGCTCACCGGTTTGCCACATGATGTAGGCCTATGGACTGAACAAGAAACCACCAAAAATTTTAACCAGTCATCATTCTCACAACACTGAGGACCAGTCATTTGAAATGACTTCTCCATGCATTTTATGCATTGGTAAAAGCACTATGATGAAAAGTGTGATATGTTTTCAGGTATCTCCTATACTAATAGAGCCACATGCTCACCGGTTTGCCACATGATGTAGGCCTATGGACTGAACAAGAAACCACCAAAAATTTTAACCAGTCATCGTTCTCACAACACTGAGGACCAGTCATTTGAAATGACTTCTCCATGCATTTTATGCATTGGTAAAAGCACTATGATGAAAAGTGTGATATGTTTTCAGGTATCTCCTATACTAATAGAGCCACATGCTCACCGGTTTGCCACATGATGTAGGCCTATGGACTGAACAAGAAACCACCAAAAATTTTAACCAGTCATCGTTCTCACAACACTGAGGACCAGTCATTTGAAATGACTTCTCCATGCATTTTATGCATTGGTAAAAGCACTATGATGAAAAGTGTGATATGTTTTCAGGTATCTCCTATACTAATAGAGCCACATGCTCACCGGTTTGCCACATGATGTAGGCCTATGGACTGAACAAGAAACCACCAAAAATTTTAACCAGTCATCGTTCTCACAACACTGAGGACCAGTCATTCGAAATGACTTCTCCATGCATTTTATGCATTGGTAAAAGCACTATGATGAAAAGTGTGATATGTTTTCAGGTATCTCCTATACTAATAGAGCCACATGCTCACCGGTTTGCCACATGATGTAGGCCTATGGACTGAACAAGAAACCACCAAAAATTTTAACCAGTCATCGTTCTCACAACACTGAGGACCAGTCATTTGAAATGACTTCTCCATGCATTTTATGCATTGGTAAAAGCACTATGATGAAAAGTGTGATATGTTTTCAGGTATCTCCTATACTAATAGAGCCACATGCTCACCGGTTTGCCACATGATGTAGGCCTATGGACTGAACAAGAAACCACCAAAAATTTTAACCAGTCATCGTTCTCACAACACTGAGGACCAGTCATTCGAAATGACTTCTCCATGCATTTTATGCATTGGTAAAAGCACTATGATGAAAAGTGTGATATGTTTTCAGGTATCTCCTATACTAATAGAGCCACATGCTCACTGGTTTGCCACATGATGTAGGCCTATGGACTGAACAAGAAACCACCCAAAATTTTAACCAGTCATCGTTCTCACAACACTGAGGACCAGTCATTCGAAATGACTTCTCCATGCATTTTATGCATTGGTAAAAGCACTATGATGAAAAGTGTGATATGTTTTCAGGTATCTCCTATACTAATAGAGCCACATGCTCACCGGTTTGCCACATGATGTAGGCCTATGGACTGAACAAGAAACCACCAAAAATTTTAACCAGTCATCGTTCTCACAACACTGAGGACCAGTCATTCGAAATGACTTCTCCATGCATTTTATGCATTGGTAAAAGCACTATAATGAAAAGTGTGATATGTTTTCAGGTATCTCCTATACTAACCCTCCGTCACATACAACTGATCTGACAGGCGCTTCTCTTTTACTTTTATTTCTCCTTCCTCACCAGATTGTGAGGAAACCCCCTCCCTCCAGGTAGTCTCCTGTCTCTTGAAGGTCTGTGAAACCTGATATCACAGTTGGATTTCAGAGCTTCAGGGGAGATGATATAGCTGCACAGATCTCTCAGGCTCATTGTATGTGAATACGTCACATTCAGTAAGGTTGGTATTCTATGTTTTTATTCATCACAATAGTTTATTTAGCTTGTTTTATGAATGTATAGCACAAAATGTGAGGATATTTCATAGAAATAAGGGAGATTTTATAAAAGAAAGTGTGCTGCTCAGGCATATACAGTAGTTCCCTAACATATTCCTTCTCTTGCTTCAGATTATCTGCTGAAATGGAGAGGAAAATGTACAATTTATCCAAACAACTTGATGTTGAGGAAGTAACAAACATGCTGTTAGATGATAGAGGCCTCACACTGAATGAGGATTTAGGAGAGGAAAGTGAGATTGATTCTCATGATGAGGTGGAAGAATGTGTCCTGGATTCTGAAACAGAGCAAGATGGTGACAGTGGTGAGGATGAAGAAGTTGGATCATATTATATTGGAAAAGATAAAAATACTAAATGGAACAAGAAGCCATTCCAGAAAAAATGTAGGGAACCTTTAAACATTATTACTCACCTTCCTGCAGTAATAGGAACTGCACGTAATGCAAAAACTGCAGTTGAATGCTGGAACAGTATATTTACAGATGACATTCTGGACTCTATTGTCACATATACCAACCAATATATAGACAATATAAAGGTCAAGTACATCTGCAACAGAACCATCAAGCCCACAGATGAAATAGAACTGCGTGCTTTTTTGGATTACTGTACCTTGCAGGAGCTTATAGGGCAAATAGACAAAGTTTCAGGAACTTTGGGGTAAAGATGGGGATGGAGTTGAAAAATTTAGCCTTGCTATGTCCATAAACAGATTCAAGATTCTAATTCGTTGCCTTCGGTTTGACGACAGAACTACCCGAACCGAACGCAAAACACATGACCGACTTGCTCCAATTCGTGATATATTTCAAAGATTTGTTGTAAACTGTAAACAAAGTTATTACCCTGGAGAGAATCTCACTATTGACGAAATGCTCCCTGGTTTTCGTGGTAGATGTGCCTTTCGTCAATATATTCCATCAAAGCCAAACAAATATGGAATAAAAATTTATGCCCTTGTTGATGCCAGTAAGACCTACACTTACAACCTGGAAGTTTATGCAGGAAAACAACCAGAAGGTCCTTACTGTGTGAGCAACAAACCCATTGTTGTAAAAAGACTGGCTGAACCCTTATTTGGATCGGGTCGCAATATTACAGCTGACAATTGGTTTACAAGTTGTGATCTGATTGATTATCTGAAAATTCAGAAGCTGTCATATGTGGGAACTGTAAGAAAAAACAAAAGGGAATTGCCGCCACAGTTTGTAAGTGTGAAAGAGAGACAACAGTACAGCAGTATGTTTGCATTCCATAATGGAAAGGCTTTAGTTTCCTATGTACCACATGCCAAAAAAATCGTACTTCTTCTATCAACACTTCATGATGATGCTGCCATCGATCCTGGGACAGGGGCAGAAAAAAACCCAGAGATAATTACATTTTACAATGCCACCAAAGGGGGTGTGGATACAGCAGATCAGATGTGCTCCACTTTCAACGTCAGCTGAAACATCAAACGCTGGCCAATGGTTATATTTTTTGCTATGTTGAATTTGGGTGGTATAAATTCACAAGTAATTTATCTTGAAAACAAGCTTGAACCACTCCGTAGACGATTGTATCTGAAAAAATTGGCCCATGAACTTGTACTTGGAGAGCTACGCAGGAGAAGCGTGAAAACAATCGGTATCCCCTCTCGCCTTCAAGTTCAGCTCAAAAGGTTCCGCCCAGAAGATGATGGTGAAAAGTCACCATCTGCACCACCTCACAAAAGAAGGAGATGCACCACCTGCCAAACGGAAAGCGGAACCAGAAGGCTTTCAAATTATGAATGTCTCAAATGTCATAAAGCAATTTGCCTGACACATGCAAAAATGGTGTGTAATTCTTGCTCTTTGCTCTGCAAGTGTGACTTTTCTGGGGAAACCTCAGCATCTACTTCTGATTGAATATGTTTTTAATAGTACTTAAGGTACCTTAAAATTAAGTTTGTGTTCAAAAATTTTCTTTGTACATTTTTTTGAGAGAGTCGAACTGGGGACTATTTGGCGGGAGTTTTGAAAAGTTTGTATTTCATAGTTATTAGTTTTATGTTAAGTAAATGTTTTTTTTTGCAACTGATTATGTGTAGTCTCTTTTATTACATCCCTATGAAGGTCACTGATCACTTTTAGAGCACTGAAATTGCAAACATTAGATATTATAGGTATTTTTCCAGCAGGCGCCTGACAGGCACATTGTATGTGAACTCGTTAGTCCGAATATTGTATGTGACGGAGGGCTAATAGAGCCACATGCTCACCGGTTTGCCACATGATGTAGGCCTATGGACTGAACAAGAAACCACCAAAAATTTTAACCAGTCATCGTTCTCACAACACTGAGGACCAGTCATTTGAAATGACTTCTCCATGCATTTTATGCATTGGTAAAAGCACTATGATGAAAAGTGTGATATGTTTTCAGGTATCTCCTATACTAATAGAGCCACATGCTCACCGGTTTGCCACATGATGTAGGCCTATGGACTGAACAAGAAACCACCAAAAATTTTAACCAGTCATCGTTCTCACAACACTGAGGACCAGTCATTTGAAATGACTTCTCCATGCATTTTATGCATTGGTAAAAGCACTATGATGAAAAGTGTGATATGTTTTCAGGTATCTCCTATACTAATAGAGCCACATGCTCACCGGTTTGCCACATGATGTAGGCCTATGGACTGAACAAGAAACCACCAAAAATTTTAACCAGTCATCGTTCTCACAACACTGAGGACCAGTCATTCGAAATGACTTCTCCATGCATTTTATGCATTGGTAAAAGCACTATGATGAAAAGTGTGATATGTTTTCAGGTATCTCCTATACTAATAGAGCCACATGCTCACCGGTTTGCCACATGATGTAGGCCTATGGACTGAACAAGAAACCACCAAAAATTTTAACCAGTCATCGTTCTCACAACACTGAGGACCAGTCATTCGAAATGACTTCTCCATGCATTTTATGCATTGGTAAAAGCACTATGATGAAAAGTGTGATATGTTTTCAGGTATCTCCTATACTAATAGAGTCACATGCTCACCGGTTTGCCACATGATGTAGGCCTATGGACTGAACAAGAAACCACCAAAAATTTTAACCAGTCATCGTTCTCACAACACTGAGGACCAGTCATTCGAAATGACTTCTCCATGCATTTTATGCATTGGTAAAAGCACTATGATGAAAAGTGTGATATGTTTTCAGGTATCTCCTATACTAATAGAGCCACATGCTCACCGGTTTGCCACATGATGTAGGCCTATGGACTGAACAAGAAACCACCAAAAATTTTAACCAGTCATCGTTCTCACAACACTGAGGACCAGTCATTCGAAATGACTTCTCCATGCATTTTATGCATTGGTAAAAGCACTATGATGAAAAGTGTGATATGTTTTCAGGTATCTCCTATACTAATAATGCCACATGCTCACCGGTTTGCCACATGATGTAGGCCTATGGACTGAACAAGAAACCACCAAAAATTTTAACCAGTCATCGTTCTCACAACACTGAGGACCAGTCATTCGAAATGACTTCTCCATGCATTTTATGCATTGGTAAAAGCACTATGATGAAAAGTGTGATATGTTTTCAGGTATCTCCTATACTAATAATGCCACATGCTCACCGGTTTGCCACATGATGTAGGCCTATGGACTGAACAAGAAACCACCAAAAATTTTAACCAGTCATCGTTCTCACAACACTGAGGACCAGTCATTCGAAATGACTTCTCCATGCATTTTATGCATTGGTAAAAGCACTATGATGAAAAGTGTGATATGTTTTCAGGTATCTCCTATACTAATAGAGCCACATGCTCACCGGTTTGCCACATGATGTAGGCCTATGGACTGAACAAGAAACCACCAAAAATTTTAACCAGTCATCGTTCTCACAACACTGAGGACCAGTCATTCGAAATGACTTCTCCATGCATTTTATGCATTGGTAAAAGCACTATGATGAAAAGTGTGATATGTTTTCAGGTATCTCCTATACTAATAGAGCCACATGCTCACCGGTTTGCCACATGATGTAGGCCTATGGACTGAACAAGAAACCACCAAAAATTGTAACCAGTCATTGTTCTCACAACACTGAGGACCAGTCATTCGAAATGACTTCTCCATGCATTTTATGCATTGGTAAAAGCACTATAATGAAAAGTGTGATATGTTTTCAGGTATCTCCTATACTAATAGAGCCACATGCTCACCGGTTTGCCACATGATGTAGGCCTATGGACTGAACAAGAAACCACCAAAAATTTTAACCAGTCATCGTTCTCACAACACTGAGGACCAGTCATTTGAAATGACTTCTCCATGCATTTTATGCATTGGTAAAAGCACTATGATGAAAAGTGTGATATGTTTTCAGGTATCTCCTATACTAATAGAGCCACATGCTCACCGGTTTGCCACATGATGTAGGCCTATGGACTGAACAAGAAACCACCAAAAATTTTAACCAGTCATCGTTCTCACAACACTGAGGACCAGTCATTTGAAATGACTTCTCCATGCATTTTATGCATTGGTAAAAGCACTATGATGAAAAGTGTGATATGTTTTCAGGTATCTCCTATACTAATAGAGCCACATGCTCACCGGTTTGCCACATGATGTAGGCCTATGGACTGAACAAGAAACCACCAAAAATTTTAACCAGTCATCGTTCTCACAACACTGAGGACCAGTCATTTGAAATGACTTCTCCATGCATTTTATGCATTGGTAAAAGCACTATGATGAAAAGTGTGATATGTTTTCAGGTATCTCCTATACTAATAGAGCCACATGCTCACCGGTTTGCCACATGATGTAGGCCTATGGACTGAACAAGAAACCACCAAAAATTTTAACCAGTCATCGTTCTCACAACACTGAGGACCAGTCATTCGAAATGACTTCTCCATGCATTTTATGCATTGGTAAAAGCACTATGATGAAAAGTGTGATATGTTTTCAGGTATCTCCTATACTAATAGAGCCACATGCTCACCGGTTTGCCACATGATGTAGGCCTATGGACTGAACAAGAAACCACCAAAAATTTTAACCAGTCATCGTTCTCACAACACTGAGGACCAGTCATTCGAAATGACTTCTCCATGCATTTTATGCATTGGTAAAAGCACTATGATGAAAAGTGTGATATGTTTTCAGGTATCTCCTATACTAATAGAGTCACATGCTCACCGGTTTGCCACATGATGTAGGCCTATGGACTGAACAAGAAACCACCAAAAATTTTAACCAGTCATCGTTCTCACAACACTGAGGACCAGTCATTCGAAATGACTTCTCCATGCATTTTATGCATTGGTAAAAGCACTATGATGAAAAGTGTGATATGTTTTCAGGTATCTCCTATACTAATAGAGCCACATGCTCACCGGTTTGCCACATGATGTAGGCCTATGGACTGAACAAGAAACCACCAAAAATTTTAACCAGTCATCGTTCTCACAACACTGAGGACCAGTCATTCGAAATGACTTCTCCATGCATTTTATGCATTGGTAAAAGCACTATGATGAAAAGTGTGATATGTTTTCAGGTATCTCCTATACTAATAGAGCCACATGCTCACCGGTTTGCCACATGATGTAGGCCTATGGACTGAACAAGAAACCACCAAAAATTTTAACCAGTCATCGTTCTCACAACACTGAGGACCAGTCATTCGAAATGACTTCTCCATGCATTTTATGCATTGGTAAAAGCACTATGATGAAAAGTGTGATATGTTTTCAGGTATCTCCTATACTAATAATGCCACATGCTCACCGGTTTGCCACATGATGTAGGCCTATGGACTGAACAAGAAACCACCAAAAATTTTAACCAGTCATCGTTCTCACAACACTGAGGACCAGTCATTCGAAATGACTTCTCCATGCATTTTATGCATTGGTAAAAGCACTATGATGAAAAGTGTGATATGTTTTCAGGTATCTCCTATACTAATAGAGCCACATGCTCACCGGTTTGCCACATGATGTAGGCCTATGGACTGAACAAGAAACCACCAAAAATTTTAACCAGTCATCGTTCTCACAACACTGAGGACCAGTCATTCGAAATGACTTCTCCATGCATTTTATGCATTGGTAAAAGCACTATGATGAAAAGTGTGATATGTTTTCAGGTATCTCCTATACTAATAGAGCCACATGCTCACCGGTTTGCCACATGATGTAGGCCTATGGACTGAACAAGAAACCACCAAAAATTTTAACCAGACATTGTTCTCACAACACTGAGGACCAGTCATTCGAAATGACTTCTCCATGCATTTTATGCATTGGTAAAAGCACTATAATGAAAAGTGTGATATGTTTTCAGGTATCTCCTATACTAATAGAACCACATGCTCACCGGTTTGCCACATGATGTAGGCCTATGGACTGAACAAGAAACCACCAAAAATTTTAACCAGTCATCGTTCTCACAACACTGAGGACCAGTCATTCGAAATGACTTCTCCATGCATTTTATGCATTGGTAAAAGCACTATGATGAAAAGTGTGATATGTTTTCAGGTATCTCCTATACTAATAGAGCCACATGCTCACCGGTTTGCCACATGATGTAGGCCTATGGACTGAACAAGAAACCACCAAAAATTTTAACCAGTCATCGTTCTCACAACACTGAGGACCAGTCATTCGAAATGACTTCTCCATGCATTTTATGCATTGGTAAAAGCACTATGATGAAAAGTGTGATATGTTTTCAGGTATCTCCTATACTAATAGAGCCACATGCTCACCGGTTTGCCACATGATGTAGGCCTATGGACTGAACAAGAAACCACCAAAAATTTTAACCAGTCATCGTTCTCACAACACTGAGGACCAGTCATTCGAAATGACTTCTCCATGCATTTTATGCATTGGTAAAAGCACTATAATGAAAAGTGTGATATGTTTTCAGGTATCTCCTATACTAATAGAGCCACATGCTCACCGGTTTGCCACATGATGTAGGCCTATGGACTGAACAAGAAACCACCAAAAATTTTAACCAGTCATCGTTCTCACAACACTGAGGACCAGTCATTCGAAATGACTTCTCCATGCATTTTATGCATTGGTAAAAGCACTATGATGAAAAGTGTGATATGTTTTCAGGTATCTCCTATACTAATAGAGCCACATGCTCACCGGTTTGCCACATGATGTAGGCCTATGGACTGAACAAGAAACCACCAAAAATTTTAACCAGTCATCGTTCTCACAACACTGAGGACCAGTCATTCGAAATGACTTCTCCATGCATTTTATGCATTGGTAAAAGCACTATGATTGAAAAGTGTGATATGTTTTCAGGTATCTCCTGTACTAATAGAGCCACATGCTCACCGGTTTGCCACATGATGTAGGCCTATGGACTGAACAAGAAACCACCAAAAATTTTAACCAGTCATCGTTCTCACAACACTGAGGACCAGTCATTCGAAATGACTTCTCCATGCATTTTATGCATTGGTATAAGCACTATGATGAAAAGTGTGATATGTTTTCTGGTATCTCCTATACTAATAGAGCCACATGCTCACCGGTTTGCCACATGATGTAGGCCTATGGACTGAACAAGAAACCACCAAAAATTTTAACCAGTCATCGTTCTCACAACACTGAGGACCAGTCATTCGAAATGACTTCTCCATGCATTTTATGCATTGGTAAAAGCACTATGATGAAAAGTGTGATATGTTTTCAGGTATCTCCTATACTAATAGAGCCACATGCTCACCGGTTTGCCACATGATGTAGGCCTATGGACTGAACAAGAAACCACCAAAAATTTTAACCAGTCATCGTTCTCACAACACTGAGGACCAGTCATTTGAAATGACTTCTCCATGCATTTTATGCATTGGTAAAAGCACTATGATGAAAAGTGTGATATGTTTTCAGGTATCTCCTATACTAATAGAGCCACATGCTCACCGGTTTGCCACATGATGTAGGCCTATGGACTGAACAAGAAACCACCAAAAATTTTAACCAGTCATCGTTCTCACAACACTGAGGACCAGTCATTCGAAATGACTTCTCCATGCATTTTATGCATTGGTAAAAGCACTATGATGAAAAGTGTGATATGTTTTCAGGTATCTCCTATACTAATAGAGCCACATGCTCACCGGTTTGCCACATGATGTAGGCCTATGGACTGAACAAGAAACCACCAAAAATTTTAACCAGTCATCGTTCTCACAACACTGAGGACCAGTCATTCGAAATGACTTCTCCATGCATTTTATGCATTGGTAAAAGCACTATGATGAAAAGTGTGATATGTTTTCAGGTATCTCCTATACTAATAGAGCCACATGCTCACCGGTTTGCCACATGATGTAGGCCTATGGACTGAACAAGAAACCACCAAAAATTTTAACCAGTCATCGTTCTCACAACACTGAGGACCAGTCATTCGAAATGACTTCTCCATGCATTTTATGCATTGGTAAAAGCACTATGATGAAAAGTGTGATATGTTTTCAGGTATCTCCTATACTAATAGAGCCACATGCTCACCGGTTTGCCACATGATGTAGGCCTATGGACTGAACAAGAAACCACCAAAAATTTTAACCAGTCATCGTTCTCACAACACTGAGGACCAGTCATTCGAAATGACTTCTCCATGCATTTTATGCATTGGTAAAAGCACTATGATGAAAAGTGTGATATGTTTTCAGGTATCTCCTATACTAATAGAGCCACATGCTCACCGGTTTGCCACATGATGTAGGCCTATGGACTGAACAAGAAACCACCAAAAATTTTAACCAGTCATCGTTCTCACAACACTGAGGACCAGTCATTCGAAATGACTTCTCCATGCATTTTATGCATTGGTAAAAGCACTATGATGAAAAGTGTGATATGTTTTCAGGTATCTCCTATACTAATAGAGCCACATGCTCACCGGTTTGCCACATGATGTAGGCCTATGGACTGAACAAGAAACCACCAAAAATTTTAACCAGTCATCGTTCTCACAACACTGAGGACCAGTCATTCGAAATGACTTCTCCATGCATTTTATGCATTGGTAAAAGCACTATAATGAAAAGTGTGATATGTTTTCAGGTATCTCCTATACTAATAGAGCCACATGCTCACCGGTTTGCCACATGATGTAGGCCTATGGACTGAACAAGAAACCACCAAAAATTTTAACCAGTCATCGTTCTCACAACACTGAGGACCAGTCATTTGAAATGACTTCTCCATGCATTTTATGCATTGGTAAAAGCACTATGATGAAAAGTGTGATATGTTTTCAGGTATCTCCTATACTAATAGAGCCACATGCTCACCGGTTTGCCACATGATGTAGGCCTATGGACTGAACAAGAAACCACCAAAAATTTTAACCAGTCATCGTTCTCACAACACTGAGGACCAGTCATTTGAAATGACTTCTCCATGCATTTTATGCATTGGTAAAAGCACTATGATGAAAAGTGTGATATGTTTTCAGGTATCTCCTATACTAATAGAGCCACATGCTCACCGGTTTGCCACATGATGTAGGCCTATGGACTGAACAAGAAACCACCAAAAATTTTAACCAGTCATCGTTCTCACAACACTGAGGACCAGTCATTTGAAATGACTTCTCCATGCATTTTATGCATTGGTAAAAGCACTATGATGAAAAGTGTGATATGTTTTCAGGTATCTCCTATACTAATAGAGCCACATGCTCACCGGTTTGCCACATGATGTAGGCCTATGGACTGAACAAGAAACCACCAAAAATTTTAACCAGTCATCGTTCTCACAACACTGAGGACCAGTCATTCGAAATGACTTCTCCATGCATTTTATGCATTTGTAAAAGCACTATGATGAAAAGTGTGATATGTTTTCAGGTATCTCCTATACTAATAGAGCCACATGCTCACCGGTTTGCCACATGATGTAGGCCTATGGACTGAACAAGAAACCACCAAAAATTTTAACCAGTCATCGTTCTCACAACACTGAGGACCAGTCATTCGAAATGACTTCTCCATGCATTTTATGCATTGGTAAAAGCACTATGATGAAAAGTGTGATATGTTTTCAGGTATCTCCTATACTAATAGAGTCACATGCTCACCGGTTTGCCACATGATGTAGGCCTATGGACTGAACAAGAAACCACCAAAAATTTTAACCAGTCATCGTTCTCACAACACTGAGGACCAGTCATTCGAAATGACTTCTCCATGCATTTTATGCATTGGTAAAAGCACTATGATGAAAAGTGTGATATGTTTTCAGGTATCTCCTATACTAATAGAGCCACATGCTCACCGGTTTGCCACATGATGTAGGCCTATGGACTGAACAAGAAACCACCAAAAATTTTAACCAGTCATCGTTCTCACAACACTGAGGGACCAGTCATTCGATATGACTTCTCCATGCATTTTATGCATTGGTAAAAGCACTATGATGAAAAGTGTGATATGTTTTCAGGTATCTCCTATACTAATAATGCCATGCTCACCGGTTTGCCACATGATGTAGGCCTATGGACTGAACAAGAAACCACCAAAAATTTTAACCAGTCATCGTTCTCACAACACTGAGGACCAGTCATTCGAAATGACTTCTCCATGCATTTTATGCATTGGTAAAAGCACTATGATGAAAAGTGTGATATGTTTTCAGGTATCTCCTATACTAATAGAGCCACATGCTCACCGGTTTGCCACATGATGTAGGCCTATGGACTGAACAAGAAACCACCAAAAATTTTAACCAGTCATCGTTCTCACAACACTGAGGACCAGTCATTCGAAATGACTTCTCCATGCATTTTATGCATTGGTAAAAGCACTATGATGAAAAGTGTGATATGTTTTCAGGTATCTCCTATACTAATAGAGCCACATGCTCACCGGTTTGCCACATGATGTAGGCCTATGGACTGAACAAGAAACCACCAAAAATTTTAACCAGTCATTGTTCTCACAACACTGAGGACCAGTCATTCGAAATGACTTCTCCATGCATTTTATGCATTGGTAAAAGCACTATAATGAAAAGTGTGATATGTTTTCAGGTATCTCCTATACTAATAGAGCCACATGCTCACCGGTTTGCCACATGATGTAGGCCTATGGACTGAACAAGAAACCACCAAAAATTTTAACCAGTCATCGTTCTCACAACACTGAGGACCAGTCATTCGAAATGACTTCTCCATGCATTTTATGCATTGGTAAAAGCACTATGATGAAAAGTGTGATATGTTTTCAGGTATCTCCTTTACTAATAGAGCCACATGCTCACCGGTTTGCCACATGATGTAGGCCTATGGACTGAACAAGAAACCACCAAAAATTTTAACCAGTCATCGTTCTCACAACACTGAGGACCAGTCATTTGAAATGACTTCTCCATGCATTTTATGCATTGGTAAAAGCACTATGATGAAAAGTGTGATATGTTTTCAGGTATCTCCTATACTAATAGAGCCACATGCTCACCGGTTTGCCACATGATGTAGGCCTATGGACTGAACAAGAAACCACCAAAAATTTTAACCAGTCATCGTTCTCACAACACTGAGGACCAGTCATTCGAAATGACTTCTCCATGCATTTTATGCATTGGTAAAAGCACTATGATGAAAAGTGTGATATGTTTTCAGGTATCTCCTATACTAATAGAGCCACATGCTCACCGGTTTGCCACATGATGTAGGCCTATGGACTGAACAAGAAACCACCAAAAATTTTAACCAGTCATCGTTCTCACAACACTGAGGACCAGTCATTCGAAATGACTTCTCCATGCATTTTATGCATTGGTAAAAGCACTATGATGAAAAGTGTGATATGTTTTCAGGTATCTCCTATACTAATAGAGCCACATGCTCACCGGTTTGCCACATGATGTAGGCCTATGGACTGAACAAGAAACCACCAAAAATTTTAACCAGTCATCGTTCTCACAACACTGAGGACCAGTCATTCGAAATGACTTCTCCATGCATTTTATGCATTGGTAAAAGCACTATGATGAAAAGTGTGATATGTTTTCAGGTATCTCCTATACTAATAGAGCCACATGCTCACCGGTTTGCCACATGATGTAGGCCTATGGACTGAACAAGAAACCACCAAAAATTTTAACCAGTCATCGTTCTCACAACACTGAGGACCAGTCATTCGAAATGACTTCTCCATGCATTTTATGCATTGGTAAAAGCACTATGATGAAAAGTGTGATATGTTTTCAGGTATCTCCTATACTAATAGAGCCACATGCTCACCGGTTTGCCACATGATGTAGGCCTATGGACTGAACAAGAAACCACAAAAATTTTAACCAGTCATCGTTCTCACAACACTGAGGACCAGTCATTCGAAATGACTTCTCCATGCATTTTATGCATTGGTAAAAGCACTATGATGAAAAGGTGTGATATGTTTTCAGGTATCTCCTATACTAATAGAGCCACATGCTCACCGGGTTTGCCACATGATGTAGGCCTATGGACTTGAACAAGAAACCACCAAAAATTTTAACCAGTCATCGTTCTCACAACACTGAGGACCAGTCATTCGAAATGACTTCTCCATGCATTTTCTGCATTGGTAAAAGCACTATGATGAAAAAGTGTGATATGTTTTCAGGTATCTCCTATACTAATAGAGCCACATGCTCACCGGTTTGCCACATGATGTAGGCCTATGGACTGAACAAGAAACCACCAAAAATTTTAACCAGTCATCGTTCTCACAAACACTGAGGACCAGTCATTCGAAATGACTTCTCCATGCATTTTATGCATTGGTAAAAGCACTATGATTGAAAAGTGTGATATGTTTTCAGGTATCTCCTATACTAATAGAGCCACATGCTCACCGGTTTGCCACATGATGTAGGCCTATGGACTGAACAAGAAACCACCAAAAATTTTAACCAGTCATCGTTCTCACAACACTGAGGACCAGTCATTCGAATGACTTCTCCATGCATTTTATGCATTGGTAAAAGCACTATGATGAAGAAGTGTGATATGTTTTCAGGTAATCTCCTATACTAATAGAGCCACATGCTCACCGGTTTGCCACATGATGTAGGCCTATGGACTGAACAAGAAACCACCAAAAATTTTAACCAGTCATCGTTCTCACAACACTGAGGACCAGTCATTCGAAATGACTTCTCCATGCATTTTATGCATTGGTAAAAGCACTATGATGAAAAGTGTGATATGTTTTCAGGTATCTCCTATACTAATAGAGCCACATGCTCACCGGTTTGCCAACATGAATGTAGGCCTATGGACTGAACAAGAAACCACCAAAAATTTTAACCAGTCATCGTTCTCACAACACTGAGGACCAGTCATTCGAAATGACTTCTCCATGCATATTATGCATTGGTAAAAAGCACTATGATGAAAAGTGTGATATGTTTTCAGGTATCTCCTATACTAATAGAGCCACATGCTCACCGTTTGCCACATGATGTAGGCCTATGGACTCGAACAAGAAACCACCAAAAATTTTAACCAGTCATCGTTCTCACAACACTGAGGACCAGTCATTCGAAATGACTTCTCCATGCATTTATGCACTGGTAAAAGCACTATGATGAAAAGTGTGATATGTTTTCAGGTATCTCCTATACTAATAGAGCCACATGCTCACCGGTTTGCCACATGATGTAGGCCTATGGACTGAACAAGAAACCACCAAAAATTTTAACCAGTCATCGTTCTCACAACACTGAGGACCAGTCATTCGAAATGACTTCTCCATGCATTTTATGCATTGGTAAAAGCACTATGATGAAAAGTGTGATATGTTTTCAGGTATCTCCTATACTAATAGAGCCACATGCTCACCGGTTTGCCACATGATGTAGGCCTATGGACTGAACAAGAAACCACCAAAAATTTTAACCAGTCATCGTTCTCACAACACTGAGGACCAGTCATTCGAAATGACTTCTCCATGCATTTTATGCATTGGTAAAAGCACTATGATGAAAAGTGTGATATGTTTTCAGGTATCTCCTATACTAATAGAGCCACATGCTCACCGGTTTGCCACATGATGTAGGCCTATGGACTGAACAAGAAACCACCAAAAATTTTAACCAGTCATCGTTCTCACAACACTGAGGACCAGTCATTCGAAATGACTTCTCCATGCATTTTATGCATTGGTAAAAGCACTATGATGAAAAGTGTGATATGTTTTCAGGTATCTCCTATACTAATAGAGCCACATGCTCACCGGTTTGCCACATGATGTAGGCCTATGGACTGAACAAGAAACCACCAAAAATTTTAACCAGTCATCGTTCTCCCAACACTGAGGACCAGTCATTCGAAATGACTTCTCCATGCATTTTATGCATTGGTAAAAGCACTATGATGAAAAGTGTGATATGTCTTCAGTAGTGTTGAGCGATACCTTCCGATATCGGAAAGTATCGGTATCGGTTTGGATCGGCCGATATTCAAAAAATATCGGATATCGCCGATACCGATACCCGATCCCAATGCAAGTCAATGGGACCAAAATATCGGAATTAAAATAAACCCTTTCTTTCCTTGTAGGTTCATTCTACCTGAAGGAAAACAACTAAGAATAATGTAGGATGTATGGGGGAGGTGGCGGAGACATTAAAGGCAATGAGGATTAGTCCAATCAAATAGAATAGCATGTTTTTTTTTTTTTTTTAAAGAAGTTCGGATTGAAAAAGATATTGAGTATGTAAATTTTTTTTATTTTGTCAGATATTGATGTTTCACTATTCCACGCCCTTCCCCTTCTTTTTTTTCTTTTTTTTTTTTTTCTTTTCCCACACTTTCATCTTCATCATCATCAGCATCCTTGACATCAACTTCTTCACCTTATTCATCTTCTTCTTCATCTTCTACCTATTTTTTTTTTTATTACATTCTTCATATTCATTTTCTTCAACTATTATTATTCTTCCTATTCTACATATTCTTTTTATTCCACTGTTATTATTCTTCCTATTCTACTTCTTCATCATATTCTCATTTGTGACAGGCATTCCCGTAGTTGTTGTCTATAAAAGTTGGAAGATTACACCTTCCGTTCTGCCAGTCACAAAAGTTACATTTGTCCGCGTTCAGTTTGGCCTGCAGCATCAGGCTTTATCCAGGGGCACCACGAGGAGGAACGGACTCACCCCCATACACTGCTTAGTCTTCTTCTGCATATAATTTAGATAATATCTTTTGCTCTGATATTAAGTCTTATGCTTAATGTTCTTCTGCTCTTTGTTCTGCAGCCTCTTGTTCTTCTGCTTCTCGGTCTTCCATGTTGTCGTCTCCAGGGTCTTCGTCTCCAGTGTCGTCATCTCCGCCGTCGTCGTCTCAGCCGTCGTCGTCTCCGCCGTCGTCGTCGTCGTCATCGGGGTGGTCTTCCGGGTCGTCGTCATCGGGGTGGTCTTCCGGGTTGTCGACGTTAGGGTCTTCAACTTGGAAATGTAGCAGAAGGTACAAGAAGGCTGAGAAAATGCCAAGAACCAGCTGATGGAACTGGAACTCGGATGGCTACCCGAAGGTTCAAGAGCCTATGGAACTACCGAGGACCAGCTGACGTTACTGGAACCCGGTTACTAAGCAGGAGGTACCCGTGCTAAAAAGCACTACCAAGGACCGCCTGACGTTGGCGGAACTCGGATACCCAGAAGGAGGCACCTAAGCCAAAGGCTCTGCCCGGAACCAGATGACGTTACTGGAACCAGGATGGGGAGCAGAAGGTACAAGAGCAAAAGACACTGCCGAGAACCAGCTGACGGTACTGGAACCCGGATGGGTAGCCGAATGTCCAAGAGCCAATGGAACTACCAAGGACCAGCTGACGTTACTGGAACCCGGTTACTAAGCAGGAGGTACCCGTGCCTGAAAGCACTACCAAGGACCACCTGACATTGGTGGAACTTGGATACCCAGAAGGAGGCACCTAAGCCAAAGGCTCTGCCCGGAACCAGCTGACGGTACTGGAACCAGGATGGGGAGCAGAAGGTACAAGAGCAAAAGACACTGCCGAGAACCAGCTGACGGTGCTGGAACCAGGTGGTGGACCCGAAGGCCCACAGGAGAGGAGAGAACAGCTAGGCCGCGAGGCAGCCGCAGTTACCGAACCCCAACAGTCCTACAGGGGGAGCTGGGCCTACTGGCACTACAGAACCAGCCTTGACTACCAGTTCACGCAGCCCACATAGGAAGCTCCTAAACTGGAGGCACCCTGGAGTTGGCTAACTCGACCGCCCCACGACGGGGCAAGCATAGGCGTCTCAGTGAAGTTGACACAACCCGGAAACAGCTGACGGTGCTGAAACCAGGCTTGGCACGAGGGAGTACCTGTGACAAGAACACTGCCGAGAACCAGCTGGCGGTGCTGGAACCCGGATGCGTTGCCCCAGTGTGCAAGAGCCAATGGCACGACCGAGGACCAGCTGACGGTGCTGGAACCCGGTTACTAAGCTGTAGGTGCCCGCGCTTAAAAGCACTACCAAGGACCGCCTGGCGTTGGCGGAACTCGGATACCCAGGAGGAGGCACCTAAGCCAAAGGCTCGGCCCGGAACCAGCTGACGGTGCTGGAACCAGGTGGTGGACCCCAAGGCCCACAGGAGAGGAGAGAACAGCTAGGCCGCGAGGCAGCCGCAGTTACCGAACCCCAACAGTCCTACAGGGGGAGCTGGGCCTACTGGCACTACAGAACCAGCCTTGACTACCAGTTCACGCAGCCCACATAGGAAGCTCCTAAACTGGAGGCACCCTGGAGTTGGCTAACTCGACCGCCCCACGACGGGGCAAGCATAGGCGTCTCAGTGAAGTTGACACAACCCGGAAACAGCTGACGGTGCTGAAACCAGGCTTGGCACGAGGGAGTACCTGTGACAAGAACACTGCCGAGAACCAGCTGGCGGTGCTGGAACCCGGATGCGTTGCCCCAGTGTGCAAGAGCCAATGGCACGACCGAGGACCAGCTGACGGTGCTGGAACCCGGTTACTAAGCTGTAGGTGCCCGCGCTTAAAAGCACTACCAAGGACCGCCTGGCGTTGGCGGAACTCGGATACCCAGGAGGAGGCACCTTAGCCAAAGTCTCGGCCCGGAACCAGCTGACGGTGCTGGAACCAGGTGGTGGACCCCAAGGCCCACAGGAGAGGAGAGAACAGCTAGGCCGCGAGGCAGCCGCAGTTACCGAACCCCAACAGTCCTACAGGGGGAGCTGGGCCTACTGGCACTACAGAACCAGCCTTGACTACCAGTTCACGCAGCCCACATAGGAAGCTCCTAAACTGGAGGCACCCTGGAGTTGGCTAACTCGACCGCCCCACGACGGGGCAAGCATAGGCGTCTCAGTGAAGTTGACACAACCCGGAAACAGCTGACGGTGCTGAAACCAGGCTTGGCACGAGGGAGTACCTGTGACAAGAACACTGCCGAGAACCAGCTGGCGGTGCTGGAACCCGGATGCGTTGCCCCAGTGTGCAAGAGCCAATGGCACGACCGAGGACCAGCTGACGGTGCTGGAACCCGGTTACTAAGCTGTAGGTGCCCGCGCTTAAAAGCACTACCAAGGACCGCCTGGCGTTGGCGGAACTCGGATACCCAGGAGGAGGCACCTTAGCCAAAGTCTCGGCCCGGAACCAGCTGACGGTGCTGGAACCAGGTGGTGGACCCCAAGGCCCACAGGAGAGGAGAGAACAGCTAGGCCGCGAGGCAGCCGCAGTTACCGAACCCCAACAGTCCTACAGGGGGAGCTGGGCCTACTGGCACTACAGAACCAGCCTTGACTACCAGTTCACGCAGCCCACATAGGAAGCTCCTAAACTGGAGGCACCCTGGAGTTGGCTAACTCGACCGCCCCACGACGGGGCAAGCATAGGCGTCTCAGTGAAGTTGACACAACCCGGAAACAGCTGACGGTGCTGAAACCAGGCTTGGCACGAGGGAGTACCTGTGACAAGAACACTGCCGAGAACCAGCTGGCGGTGCTGGAACCCGGATGCGTTGCCCCAGTGTGCAAGAGCCAATGGCACGACCGAGGACCAGCTGACGGTGCTGGAACCCGGTTACTAAGCTGTAGGTGCCCGCGCTTAAAAGCACTACCAAGGACCGCCTGGCGTTGGCGGAACTCGGATACCCAGGAGGAGGCACCTTAGCCAAAGTCTCGGCCCGGAACCAGCTGACGGTGCTGGAACCAGGTGGTGGACCCCAAGGCCCACAGGAGAGGAGAGAACAGCTAGGCCGCGAGGCAGCCGCAGTTACCGAACCCCAACAGTCCTACAGGGGGAGCTGGGCCTACTGGCACTACAGAACCAGCCTTGACTACCAGTTCACGCAGCCCACATAGGAAGCTCCTAAACTGGAGGCACCCTGGAGTTGGCTAACTCGACCGCCCCACGACGGGGCAAGCATAGGCGTCTCAGTGAAGTTGACACAACCCGGAAACAGCTGACGGTGCTGAAACCAGGCTTGGCACGAGGGAGTACCTGTGACAAGAACACTGCCGAGAACCAGCTGGCGGTGCTGGAACCCGGATGCGTTGCCCCAGTGTGCAAGAGCCAATGGCACGACCGAGGACCAGCTGACGGTGCTGGAACCCGGTTACTAAGCTGTAGGTGCCCGCGCTTAAAAGCACTACCAAGGACCGCCTGGCGTTGGCGGAACTCGGATACCCAGGAGGAGGCACCTTAGCCAAAGGCTCGGCCCGGAACCAGCTGACGGTGCTGGAACCAGGTGGTGGACCCCAAGGCCCACAGGAGAGGAGAGAACAGCTAGGCCGCGAGGCAGCCGCAGTTACCGAACCCCAACAGTCCTACAGGGGGAGCTGGGCCTACTGGCACTACAGAACCAGCCTTGACTACCAGTTCACGCAGCCCACATAGGAAGCTCCTAAACTGGAGGCACCCTGGAGTTGGCTAACTCGACCGCCCCACGACGGGGCAAGCATAGGCGTCTCAGTGAAGTTGACACAACCCGGAAACAGCTGACGGTGCTGAAACCAGGCTTGGCACGAGGGAGTACCTGTGACAAGAACACTGCCGAGAACCAGCTGGCGGTGCTGGAACTCGGATGCGTTGCCCCAGTGTGCAAGAGCCAATGGCACGACCGAGGACCAGCTGACGGTGCTGGAACCCGGTTACTAAGCTGTAGGTGCCCGCGCTTAAAAGCACTACCAAGGACCGCCTGGCGTTGGCGGAACTCGGATACCCAGGAGGAGGCACCTTAGCCAAAGTCTCGGCCCGGAACCAGCTGACGGTGCTGGAACCAGGTGGTGGACCCCAAGGCCCACAGGAGAGGAGAGAACAGCTAGGCCGCGAGGCAGCCGCAGTTACCGAACCCCAACAGTCCTACAGGGGGAGCTGGGCCTACTGGCACTACAGAACCAGCCTTGACTACCAGTTCACGCAGCCCACATAGGAAGCTCCTAAACTGGAGGCACCCTGGAGTTGGCTAACTCGACCGCCCCACGACGGGGCAAGCATAGGCGTCTCAGTGAAGTTGACACAACCCGGAAACAGCTGACGGTGCTGAAACCAGGCTTGGCACGAGGGAGTACCTGTGACAAGAACACTGCCGAGAACCAGCTGGCGGTGCTGGAACCCGGATGCGTTGCCCCAGTGTGCAAGAGCCAATGGCACGACCGAGGACCAGCTGACGGTGCTGGAACCCGGTTACTAAGCTGTAGGTGCCCGCGCTTAAAAGCACTACCAAGGACCGCCTGGCGTTGGCGGAACTCGGATACCCAGGAGGAGGCACCTTAGCCAAAGTCTCGGCCCGGAACCAGCTGACGGTGCTGGAACCAGGTGGTGGACCCCAAGGCCCACAGGAGAGGAGAGAACAGCTAGGCCGCGAGGCAGCCGCAGTTACCGAACCCCAACAGTCCTACAGGGGGAGCTGGGCCTACTGGCACTACAGAACCAGCCTTGACTACCAGTTCACGCAGCCCACATAGGAAGCTCCTAAACTGGAGGCACCCTGGAGTTGGCTAACTCGACCGCCCCACGACGGGGCAAGCATAGGCGTCTCAGTGAAGTTGACACAACCCGGAAACAGCTGACGGTGCTGAAACCAGGCTTGGCACGAGGGAGTACCTGTGACAAGAACACTGCCGAGAACCAGCTGGCGGTGCTGGAACCCGGATGCGTTGCCCCAGTGTGCAAGAGCCAATGGCACGACCGAGGACCAGCTGACGGTGCTGGAACCCGGTTACTAAGCTGTAGGTGCCCGCGCTTAAAAGCACTACCAAGGACCGCCTGGCGTTGGCGGAACTCGGATACCCAGGAGGAGGCACCTTAGCCAAAGTCTCGGCCCGGAACCAGCTGACGGTGCTGGAACCAGGTGGTGGACCCCAAGGCCCACAGGAGAGGAGAGAACAGCTAGGCCGCGAGGCAGCCGCAGTTACCGAACCCCAACAGTCCTACAGGGGGAGCTGGGCCTACTGGCACTACAGAACCAGCCTTGACTACCAGTTCACGCAGCCCACATAGGAAGCTCCTAAACTGGAGGCACCCTGGAGTTGGCTAACTCGACCGCCCCACGACGGGGCAAGCATAGGCGTCTCAGTGAAGTTGACACAACCCGGAAACAGCTGACGGTGCTGAAACCAGGCTTGGCACGAGGGAGTACCTGTGACAAGAACACTGCCGAGAACCAGCTGGCGGTGCTGGAACCCGGATGCGTTGCCCCAGTGTGCAAGAGCCAATGGCACGACCGAGGACCAGCTGACGGTGCTGGAACCCGGTTACTAAGCTGTAGGTGCCCGCGCTTAAAAGCACTACCAAGGACCGCCTGGCGTTGGCGGAACTCGGATACCCAGGAGGAGGCACCTTAGCCAAAGGCTCGGCCCGGAACCAGCTGACGGTGCTGGAACCAGGTGGTGGACCCCAAGGCCCACAGGAGAGGAGAGAACAGCTAGGCCGCGAGGCAGCCGCAGTTACCGAACCCCAACAGTCCTACAGGGGGAGCTGGGCCTACTGGCACTACAGAACCAGCCTTGACTACCAGTTCACGCAGCCCACATAGGAAGCTCCTAAACTGGAGGCACCCTGGAGTTGGCTAACTCGACCGCCCCACGACGGGGCAAGCATAGGCGTCTCAGTGAAGTTGACACAACCCGGAAACAGCTGACGGTGCTGAAACCAGGCTTGGCACGAGGGAGTACCTGTGACAAGAACACTGCCGAGAACCAACTGGCGGTGCTGGAACTCGGATGCGTTGCCCCAGTGTGCAAGAGCCAATGGCACGACCGAGGACCAGCTGACGGTGCTGGAACCCGGTTACTAAGCTGTAGGTGCCCGCGCTTAAAAGCACTACCAAGGACCGCCTGGCGTTGGCGGAACTCGGATACCCAGGAGGAGGCACCTTAGCCAAAGTCTCGGCCCGGAACCAGCTGACGGTGCTGGAACCAGGTGGTGGACCCCAAGGCCCACAGGAGAGGAGAGAACAGCTAGGCCGCGAGGCAGCCGCAGTTACCGAACCCCAACAGTCCTACAGGGGGAGCTGGGCCTACTGGCACTACAGAACCAGCCTTGACTACCAGTTCACGCAGCCCACATAGGAAGCTCCTAAACTGGAGGCACCCTGGAGTTGGCTAACTCGACCGCCCCACGACGGGGCAAGCATAGGCGTCTCAGTGAAGTTGACACAACCCGGAAACAGCTGACGGTGCTGAAACCAGGCTTGGCACGAGGGAGTACCTGTGACAAGAACACTGCCGAGAACCAGCTGGCGGTGCTGGAACCCGGATGCGTTGCCCCAGTGTGCAAGAGCCAATGGCACGACCGAGGACCAGCTGACGGTGCTGGAACCCGGTTACTAAGCTGTAGGTGCCCGCGCTTAAAAGCACTACCAAGGACCGCCTGGCGTTGGCGGAACTCGGATACCCAGGAGGAGGCACCTTAGCCAAAGTCTCGGCCCGGAACCAGCTGACGGTGCTGGAACCAGGTGGTGGACCCCAAGGCCCACAGGAGAGGAGAGAACAGCTAGGCCGCGAGGCAGCCGCAGTTACCGAACCCCAACAGTCCTACAGGGGGAGCTGGGCCTACTGGCACTACAGAACCAGCCTTGACTACCAGTTCACGCAGCCCACATAGGAAGCTCCTAAACTGGAGGCACCCTGGAGTTGGCTAACTCGACCGCCCCACGACGGGGCAAGCATAGGCGTCTCAGTGAAGTTGACACAACCCGGAAACAGCTGACGGTGCTGAAACCAGGCTTGGCACGAGGGAGTACCTGTGACAAGAACACTGCCGAGAACCAGCTGGCGGTGCTGGAACCCGGATGCGTTGCCCCAGTGTGCAAGAGCCAATGG
>NW_027193302.1:0-47746 GCF_032444005.1 Ranitomeya imitator | reverse complement strand
TTCAGTCCATAGGCCTACATCATGTGGCAAACCGGTGAGCATGTGGCTCTATTAGTATAGGAGATACCTGAAAACATATCACACTTTTCATCATAGTGCTTTTACCAATGCATAAAATGCATGGAGAAGTCATTTCGAATGACTGGTCCTCAGTGTTGTGAGAACGATGACTGGTTAAAATTTTTGGTGGTTTCTTGTTCAGTCCATAGGCCTACATCATGTGGCAAACCGGTGAGCATGTGGCTCTATTAGTATAGGAGATACCTGAAAACATATCACACTTTTCATCATAGTGCTTTTACCAATGCATAAAATGCATGGAGAAGTCATTTCGAATGACTGGTCCTCAGTGTTGTGAGAATGATGACTGGTTAAAATTTTTGGTGGTTTCTTGTTCAGTCCATAGGCCTACATCATGTGGCAAACCGGTGAGCATGTGGCTCTATTAGTATAGGAGATACCTGAAAACATATCACACTTTTCATCATAGTGCTTTTACCAATGCATAAAATGCATGGAGAAGTCATTTCGAATGACTGGTCCTCAGTGTTGTGAGAACGATGACTGGTTAAAATTTTTGGTGGTTTCTTGTTCAGTCCATAGGCCTACATCATGTGGCAAACCGGTGAGCATGTGGCTCTATTAGTATAGGAGATACCTGAAAACATATCACACTTTTCATCATAGTGCTTTTACCAATGCATAAAATGCATGGAGAAGTCATTTCGAATGACTGGTCCTCAGTGTTGTGAGAACGATGACTGGTTAAAATTTTTGGTGGTTTCTTGTTCAGTCCATAGGCCTACATCATGTGGCAAACCGGTGAGCATGTGGCTCTATTAGTATAGGAGATACCTGAAAACATATCACACTTTTCATCATAGTGCATTTACCAATGCATAAAATGCATGGAGAAGTCATTTCGAATGACTGGTCCTCAGTGTTGTGAGAACGATGACTGGTTAAAATTTTTGGTGGTTTCTTGTTCAGGTCCATAGGCCTACATCATGTGGCAAACCGGTGAGCATGTGGCTCTATTAGTATAGGAGATACCTGAAAACATATCACACTTTTCATCATAGTGCTTTTACCAATGCATAAAATGCATGGAGAAGTCATTTTGAATGACTGGTCCTCAGTGTTGTGAGAACGATGACTGGTTAAAATTTTTGGTGGTTTCTTGTTCAGTCCATAGGCCTACATCATGTGGCAAACCGGTGAGCATGTGGCTCTATTAGTATAGGAGATACCTGAAAACATATCACACTTTTCATCATAGTGCTTTTACCAATGCATAAAATGCATGGAGAAGTCATTTCGAATGACTGGTCCTCAGTGTTGTGAGAACGATGACTGGTTAAAATTTTTGGTGGTTTCTTGTTCAGTCCATAGGCCTACATCATGTGGCAAACCGGTGAGCATGTGGCTCTATTAGTATAGGAGATACCTGAAATCATATCACACTTTTCATCATAGTGCTTTTACCAATGCATAAAATGCATGGAGAAGTCATTTCGAATGACTGGTCCTCAGTGTTGTGAGAACGATGACTGGATAAAATTTTTGGTGGTTTCTTGTTCAGTCCATAGGCCTACATCATGTGGCAAACCGGTGAGCATGTGGCTCTATTAGTATAGGAGATACCTGAAAACATATCACACTTTTCATCATAGTGCTTTTACCAATGCATAAAATGCATGGAGAAGTCATTTCGAATGACTGGTCCTCAGTGTTGTGAGAATGATGACTGGTTAAAATTTTTGGTGGTTTCTTGTTCAGTCCATAGGCCTACATCATGTGGCAAACCGGTGAGCATGTGGCTCTATTAGTATAGGAGATACCTGAAAACATATCACACTTTTCATCATAGTGCTTTTACCAATGCATAAAATGCATGGAGAAGTCATTTCGAATGACTGGTCCTCAGTGTTGTGAGAACGATGACTGGTTAAAATTTTTGGTGGTTTCTTGTTCAGTCCATAGGCCTACATCATGTGGCAAACCGGTGAGCATGTGGCTCTATTAGTATAGGAGATACCTGAAAACATATCACACTTTTCATCATAGTGCTTTTACCAATGCATAAAATGCATGGAGAAGTCATTTCGAATAACTGGTCCTCAGTGTTGTGAGAACGATGACTGGTTAAAATTTTTGGTGGTTTCTTGTTCAGTCCATAGGCCTACATCATGTGGCAAACCGGTGAGCATGTGGCTCTATTAGTATAGGAGATACCTGAAAACATATCACACTTTTCATCATAGTGCATTTACCAATGCATAAAATGCATGGAGAAGTCATTTCGAATGACTGGTCCTCAGTGTTGTGAGAACGATGACTGGTTAAAATTTTTGGTGGTTTCTTGTTCAGTCCATAGGCCTACATCATGTGGCAAACCGGTGAGCATGTGGCTCTATTAGTATAGGAGATACCTGAAAACATATCACACTTTTCATCATAGTGCTTTTACCAATGCATAAAATGCATGTAGAAGTCATTTCGAATGACTGGTCCTCAGTGTTGTGAGAACGATGACTGGTTAAAATTTTTGGTGGTTTCTTGTTCAGTCCATAGGCCTACATCATGTGGCAAACCGGTGAGCATGTGGCTCTATTAGTATAGGAGATACCTGAAAACATATCACACTTTTCATCATAGTGCTTTTACCAATGCATAAAATGCATGGAGAAGTCATTTCGAATGACTGGTCCTCAGTGTTGTGAGAACGATGACTGGTTAAAATTTTTGGTGGTTTCTTGTTCAGTCCATAGGCCTACATCATGTGGCAAACCGGTGAGCATGTGGCTCTATTATTATAGGAGATACCTGAAAACATATCACACTTTTCATCATAGTGCTTTTACCAATGCATAAAATGCATGGAGAAGTCATTTCGAATGACTGGTCCTCAGTGTTGTGAGAACGATGACTGGTTAAAATTTTTGGTGGTTTCTTGTTCAGTCCATAGGCCTACATCATGTGGCAAACCGGTGAGCATGTGGCTCTATTAGTATAGGAGATACCTGAAAACATATCACACTTTTCATTATAGTGCTTTTACCAATGCATAAAATGCATGGAGAAGTCATTTCGAATGACTGGTCCTCAGTGTTGTGAGAATGATGACTGGTTAAAATTTTTGGTGGTTTCTTGTTCAGTCCATAGGCCTACATCATGTGGCAAACCGGTGAGCATGTGGCTCTATTAGTATAGGAGATACCTGAAAACATATCACACTTTTCATCATAGTGCTTTTACCAATGCATAAAATGCATGGAGAAGTCATTTCGAATGACTGGTCCTCAGTGTTGTGAGAACGATGACTGGTTAAAATTTTTGGTGGTTTCTTGTTCAGTCCATAGGCCTACATCATGTGGCAAACCGGTGAGCATGTGGCTCTATTAGTATAGGAGATACCTGAAAACATATCACACTTTTCATCATAGTGCTTTTACCAATGCATAAAATGCATGGAGAAGTCATTTCGAATGACTGGTCCTCAGTGTTGTGAGAACGATGACTGGTTAAAATTTTTGGTGGTTTCTTGTTCAGTCCATAGGCCTACATCATGTGGCAAACCGGTGAGCATGTGGCTCTATTAGTATAGGAGATACCTGAAAACATATCACACTTTTCATCATAGTGCATTTACCAATGCATAAAATGCATGGAGAAGTCATTTCGAATGACTGGTCCTCAGTGTTGTGAGAACGATGACTGGTTAAAATTTTTGGTGGTTTCTTGTTCAGTCCATAGGCCTACATCATGTGGCAAACCGGTGAGCATGTGGCTCTATTAGTATAGGAGATACCTGAAAACATATTACACTTTTCATCATAGTGCTTTTACCAATGCATAAAATGCATGGAGAAGTCATTTTGAATGACTGGTCCTCAGTGTTGTGAGAACGATGACTGGTTAAAATTTTTGGTGGTTTCTTGTTCAGTCCATAGGCCTACATCATGTGGCAAACCGGTGAGCATGTGGCTCTATTAGTATAGGAGATACCTGAAAACATATCACACTTTTCATCATAGTGCTTTTACCAATGCATAAAATGCATGGAGAAGTCATTTCGAATGACTGGTCCTCAGTGTTGTGAGAACGATGACTGGTTAAAATTTTTGGTGGTTTCTTGTTCAGTCCATAGGCCTACATCATGTGGCAAACCGGTGAGCATGTGGCTCTATTAGTATAGGAGATACCTGAAATCATATCACACTTTTCATCATAGTGCTTTTACCAATGCATAAAATGCATGGAGAAGTCATTTCGAATGACTGGTCCTCAGTGTTGTGAGAACGATGACTGGATAAAATTTTTGGTGGTTTCTTGTTCAGTCCATAGGCCTACATCATGTGGCAAACCGGTGAGCATGTGGCTCTATTAGTATAGGAGATACCTGAAAACATATCACACTTTTCATCATAGTGCTTTTACCAATGCATAAAATGCATGGAGAAGTCATTTCGAATGACTGGTCCTCAGTGTTGTGAGAATGATGACTGGTTAAAATTTTTGGTGGTTTCTTGTTCAGTCCATAGGCCTACATCATGTGGCAAACCGGTGAGCATGTGGCTCTATTAGTATAGGAGATACCTGAAAACATATCACACTTTTCATCATAGTGCTTTTACCAATGCATAAAATGCATGGAGAAGTCATTTCGAATGACTGGTCCTCAGTGTTGTGAGAACGATGACTGGTTAAAATTTTTGGTGGTTTCTTGTTCAGTCCATAGGCCTACATCATGTGGCAAACCGGTGAGCATGTGGCTCTATTAGTATAGGAGATACCTGAAAACATATCACACTTTTCATCATAGTGCTTTTACCAATGCATAAAATGCATGGAGAAGTCATTTCGAATAACTGGTCCTCAGTGTTGTGAGAACGATGACTGGTTAAAATTTTTGGTGGTTTCTTGTTCAGTCCATAGGCCTACATCATGTGGCAAACCGGTGAGCATGTGGCTCTATTAGTATAGGAGATACCTGAAAACATATCACACTTTTCATCATAGTGCATTTACCAATGCATAAAATGCATGGAGAAGTCATTTCGAATGACTGGTCCTCAGTGTTGTGAGAACGATGACTGGTTAAAATTTTTGGTGGTTTCTTGTTCAGTCCATAGGCCTACATCATGTGGCAAACCGGTGAGCATGTGGCTCTATTAGTATAGGAGATACCTGAAAACATATCACACTTTTCATCATAGTGCTTTTACCAATGCATAAAATGCATGTAGAAGTCATTTCGAATGACTGGTCCTCAGTGTTGTGAGAACGATGACTGGTTAAAATTTTTGGTGGTTTCTTGTTCAGTCCATAGGCCTACATCATGTGGCAAACCGGTGAGCATGTGGCTCTATTAGTATAGGAGATACCTGAAAACATATCACACTTTTCATCATAGTGCTTTTACCAATGCATAAAATGCATGGAGAAGTCATTTCGAATGACTGGTCCTCAGTGTTGTGAGAACGATGACTGGTTAAAATTTTTGGTGGTTTCTTGTTCAGTCCATAGGCCTACATCATGTGGCAAACCGGTGAGCATGTGGCTCTATTATTATAGGAGATACCTGAAAACATATCACACTTTTCATCATAGTGCTTTTACCAATGCATAAAATGCATGGAGAAGTCATTTCGAATGACTGGTCCTCAGTGTTGTGAGAACGATGACTGGTTAAAATTTTTGGTGGTTTCTTGTTCAGTCCATAGGCCTACATCATGTGGCAAACCGGTGAGCATGTGGCTCTATTAGTATAGGAGATACCTGAAAACATATCACACTTTTCATTATAGTGCTTTTACCAATGCATAAAATGCATGGAGAAGTCATTTCGAATGACTGGTCCTCAGTGTTGTGAGAACGATGACTGGTTAAAATTTTTGGTGGTTTCTTGTTCAGTCCATAGGCCTACATCATGTGGCAAACCGGTGAGCATGTGGCTCTATTAGTATAGGAGATACCTGAAAACATATCACACTTTTCATCATAGTGCTTTTACCAATGCATAAAATGCATGGAGAAGTCATTTCGAATGACTGGTCCTCAGTGTTGTGAGAACGATGACTGGTTAAAATTTTTGGTGGTTTCTTGTTCAGTCCATAGGCCTACATCATGTGGCAAACCGGTGAGCATGTGGCTCTATTAGTATAGGAGATACCTGAAAACATATCACACTTTTCATCATAGTGCTTTTACCAATGCATAAAATGCATGGAGAAGTCATTTCGAATGACTGGTCCTCAGTGTTGTGAGAACGATGACTGGTTAAAATTTTTGGTGGTTTCTTGTTCAGTCCATAGGCCTACATCATGTGGCAAACCGGTGAGCATGTGGCTCTATTAGTATAGGAGATACCTGAAAACATATCACACTTTTCATCATAGTGCTTTTACCAATGCATAAAATGCATGGAGAAGTCATTTCGAATGACTGGTCCTCAGTGTTGTGAGAACGATGACTGGTTAAAATTTTTGGTGGTTTCTTGTTCAGTCCATAGGCCTACATCATGTGGCAAACCGGTGAGCATGTGGCTCTATTAGTATAGGAGATACCTGAAAACATATCACACTTTTCATCATAGTGCTTTTACCAATGCATAAAATGCATGGAGAAGTCATTTCGAATGACTGGTCCTCAGTGTTGAGAGAACGATGACTGGTTAAAATTTTTGGTGGTTTCTTGTTCAGTCCATAGGCCTACATCATGTGGCAAACCGGTGAGCATGTGGCTCTATTAGTATAGGAGATACCTGAAAACATATCACACTTTTCATCATAGTGCTTTTACCAATGCATAAAATGCATGGAGAAGTCATTTCGAATGACTGGTCCTCAGTGTTGTGAGAACGATGACTGGTTAAAATTTTTGGTGGTTTCTTGTTCAGTCCATAGGCCTACATCATGTGGCAAACCGGTGAGCATGTGGCTCTATTAGTATAGGAGATACCTGAAAACATATCACACTTTTCATCATAGTGCTTTTACCAATGCATAAAATGCATGGAGAAGTCATTTCGAATGACTGGTCCTCAGTGTTGTGAGAATGATGACTGGTTAAAATTTTTGGTGGTTTCTTGTTCAGTCCATAGGCCTACATCATGTGGCAAACCGGTGAGCATGTGGCTCTATTAGTATAGGAGATACCTGAAAACATATCACACTTTTCATCATAGTGCTTTTACCAATGCATAAAATGCATGGAGAAGTCATTTCGAATGACTGGTCCTCAGTGTTGTGAGAACGATGACTGGTTAAAATTTTTGGTGGTTTCTTGTTCAGTCCATAGGCCTACATCATGTGGCAAACCGGTGAGCATGTGGCTCTATTAGTATAGGAGATACCTGAAAACATATCACACTTTTCATCATAGTGCTTTTACCAATGCATAAAATGCATGGAGAAGTCATTTCGAATGACTGGTCCTCAGTGTTGAGAGAACGATGACTGGTTAAAATTTTTGGTGGTTTCTTGTTCAGTCCATAGGCCTACATCATGTGGCAAACCGGTGAGCATGTGGCTCTATTAGTATAGGAGATACCTGAAAACATATCACACTTTTCATCATAGTGCTTTTACCAATGCATAAAATGCATGGAGAAGTCATTTCGAATGACTGGTCCTCAGTGTTGTGAGAACGATGACTGGTTAAAATTTTTGGTGGTTTCTTGTTCAGTCCATAGGCCTACATCATGTGGCAAACCGGTGAGCATGTGGCTCTATTAGTATAGGAGATACCTGAAAACATATCACACTTTTCATCATAGTGCTTTTACCAATGCATAAAATGCATGGAGAAGTCATTTCGAATGACTGGTCCTCAGTGTTGTGAGAATGATGACTGGTTAAAATTTTTGGTGGTTTCTTGTTCAGTCCATAGGCCTACATCATGTGGCAAACCGGTGAGCATGTGGCTCTATTAGTATAGGAGATACCTGAAAACATATCACACTTTTCATCATAGTGCTTTTACCAATGCATAAAATGCATGGAGAAGTCATTTCGAATGACTGGTCCTCAGTGTTGTGAGAACGATGACTGGTTAAAATTTTTGGTGGTTTCTTGTTCAGTCCATAGGCCTACATCATGTGGCAAACCGGTGAGCATGTGGCTCTATTAGTATAGGAGATACCTGAAAACATATCACACTTTTCATCATAGTGCTTTTACCAATGCATAAAATGCATGGAGAAGTCATTTCGAATGACTGGTCCTCAGTGTTGTGAGAACGATGACTGGTTAAAATTTTTGGTGGTTTCTTGTTCAGTCCATAGGCCTACATCATGTGGCAAACCGGTGAGCATGTGGCTCTATTAGTATAGGAGATACCTGAAAACATATCACACTTTTCATCATAGTGCATTTACCAATGCATAAAATGCATGGAGAAGTCATTTCGAATGACTGGTCCTCAGTGTTGTGAGAACGATGACTGGTTAAAATTTTTGGTGGTTTCTTGTTCAGTCCATAGGCCTACATCATGTGGCAAACCGGTGAGCATGTGGCTCTATTAGTATAGGAGATACCTGAAAACATATCACACTTTTCATCATAGTGCTTTTACCAATGCATAAAATGCATGGAGAAGTCATTTCGAATGACTGGTCCTCAGTGTTGTGAGAATGATGACTGGTTAAAATTTTTGGTGGTTTCTTGTTCAGTCCATAGGCCTACATCATGTGGCAAACCGGTGAGCATGTGGCTCTATTAGTATAGGAGATACCTGAAAACATATCACACTTTTCATCATAGTGCTTTTACCAATGCATAAAATGCATAGAGAAGTCATTTCGAATGACTGGTCCTCAGTGTTGTGAGAACGATGACTGGTTAAAATTTTTGGTGGTTTCTTGTTCAGTCCATAGGCCTACATCATGTGGCAAACCGGTGAGCATGTGGCTCTATTAGTATAGGAGATACCTGAAAACATATCACACTTTTCATCATAGTGCTTTTACCAATGCATAAAATGCATGGAGAAGTCATTTCGAATGACTGGTCCTCAGTGTTGAGAGAACGATGACTGGTTAAAATTTTTGGTGGTTTCTTGTTCAGTCCATAGGCCTACATCATGTGGCAAACCGGTGAGCATGTGGCTCTATTAGTATAGGAGATACCTGAAAACATATCACACTTTTCATCATAGTGCTTTTACCAATGCATAAAATGCATGGAGAAGTCATTTCGAATGACTGGTCCTCAGTGTTGTGAGAACGATGACTGGTTAAAATTTTTGGTGGTTTCTTGTTCAGTCCATAGGCCTACATCATGTGGCAAACCGGTGAGCATGTGGCTCTATTAGTATAGGAGATACCTGAAAACATATCACACTTTTCATCATAGTGCTTTTACCAATGCATAAAATGCATGGAGAAGTCATTTCGAATGACTGGTCCTCAGTGTTGTGAGAATGATGACTGGTTAAAATTTTTGGTGGTTTCTTGTTCAGTCCATAGGCCTACATCATGTGGCAAACCGGTGAGCATGTGGCTCTATTAGTATAGGAGATACCTGAAAACATATCACACTTTTCATCATAGTGCTTTTACCAATGCATAAAATGCATGGAGAAGTCATTTCGAATGACTGGTCCTCAGTGTTGTGAGAACGATGACTGGTTAAAATTTTTGGTGGTTTCTTGTTCAGTCCATAGGCCTACATCATGTGGCAAACCGGTGAGCATGTGGCTCTATTAGTATAGGAGATACCTGAAAACATATCACACTTTTCATCATAGTGCTTTTACCAATGCATAAAATGCATGGAGAAGTCATTTCGAATGACTGGTCCTCAGTGTTGTGAGAACGATGACTGGTTAAAATTTTTGGTGGTTTCTTGTTCAGTCCATAGGCCTACATCATGTGGCAAACCGGTGAGCATGTGGCTCTATTAGTATAGGAGATACCTGAAAACATATCACACTTTTCATCATAGTGCATTTACCAATGCATAAAATGCATGGAGAAGTCATTTCGAATGACTGGTCCTCAGTGTTGTGAGAACGATGACTGGTTAAAATTTTTGGTGGTTTCTTGTTCAGTCCATAGGCCTACATCATGTGGCAAACCGGTGAGCATGTGGCTCTATTAGTATAGGAGATACCTGAAAACATATCACACTTTTCATCATAGTGCTTTTACCAATGCATAAAATGCATGGAGAAGTCATTTTGAATGACTGGTCCTCAGTGTTGTGAGAACGATGACTGGTTAAAATTTTTGGTGGTTTCTTGTTCAGTCCATAGGCCTACATCATGTGGCAAACCGGTGAGCATGTGGCTCTATTAGTATAGGAGATACCTGAAAACATATCACACTTTTCATCATAGTGCTTTTACCAATGCATAAAATGCATGGAGAAGTCATTTCGAATGACTGGTCCTCAGTGTTGTGAGAACGATGACTGGTTAAAATTTTTGGTGGTTTCTTGTTCAGTCCATAGGCCTACATCATGTGGCAAACCGGTGAGCATGTGGCTCTATTAGTATAGGAGATACCTGAAATCATATCACACTTTTCATCATAGTGCTTTTACCAATGCATAAAATGCATGGAGAAGTCATTTCGAATGACTGGTCCTCAGTGTTGTGAGAACGATGACTGGATAAAATTTTTGGTGGTTTCTTGTTCAGTCCATAGGCCTACATCATGTGGCAAACCGGTGAGCATGTGGCTCTATTAGTATAGGAGATACCTGAAAACATATCACACTTTTCATCATAGTGCTTTTACCAATGCATAAAATACATGGAGAAGTCATTTCGAATGACTGGTCCTCAGTGTTGTGAGAATGATGACTGGTTAAAATTTTTGGTGGTTTCTTGTTCAGTCCATAGGCCTACATCATGTGGCAAACCGGTGAGCATGTGGCTCTATTAGTATAGGAGATACCTGAAAACATATCACACTTTTCATCATAGTGCTTTTACCAATGCATAAAATGCATGGAGAAGTCATTTCGAATGACTGGTCCTCAGTGTTGTGAGAACGATGACTGGTTAAAATTTTTGGTGGTTTCTTGTTCAGTCCATAGGCCTACATCATGTGGCAAACCGGTGAGCATGTGGCTCTATTAGTATAGGAGATACCTGAAAACATATCACACTTTTCATCATAGTGCATTTACCAATGCATAAAATGCATGGAGAAGTCATTTCGAATGACTGGTCCTCAGTGTTGTGAGAACGATGACTGGTTAAAATTTTTGGTGGTTTCTTGTTCAGTCCATAGGCCTACATCATGTGGCAAACCGGTGAGCATGTGGCTCTATTAGTATAGGAGATACCTGAAAACATATCACACTTTTCATCATAGTGCTTTTACCAATGCATAAAATGCATGGAGAAGTCATTTTGAATGACTGGTCCTCAGTGTTGTGAGAACGATGACTGGTTAAAATTTTTGGTGGTTTCTTGTTCAGTCCATAGGCCTACATCATGTGGCAAACCGGTGAGCATGTGGCTCTATTAGTATAGGAGATACCTGAAAACATATCACACTTTTCATCATAGTGCTTTTACCAATGCATAAAATGCATGGAGAAGTCATTTCGAATGACTGGTCCTCAGTGTTGTGAGAACGATGACTGGTTAAAATTTTTGGTGGTTTCTTGTTCAGTCCATAGGCCTACATCATGTGGCAAACCGGTGAGCATGTGGCTCTATTAGTATAGGAGATACCTGAAATCATATCACACTTTTCATCATAGTGCTTTTACCAATGCATAAAATGCATGGAGAAGTCATTTCGAATGACTGGTCCTCAGTGTTGTGAGAACGATGACTGGATAAAATTTTTGGTGGTTTCTTGTTCAGTCCATAGGCCTACATCATGTGGCAAACCGGTGAGCATGTGGCTCTATTAGTATAGGAGATACCTGAAAACATATCACACTTTTCATCATAGTGCTTTTACCAATGCATAAAATGCATGGAGAAGTCATTTCGAATGACTGGTCCTCAGTGTTGTGAGAATGATGACTGGTTAAAATTTTTGGTGGTTTCTTGTTCAGTCCATAGGCCTACATCATGTGGCAAACCGGTGAGCATGTGGCTCTATTAGTATAGGAGATACCTGAAAACATATCACACTTTTCATCATAGTGCATGTACCAATGCATAAAATGCATGGAGAAGTCATTTCGAATGACTGGTCCTCAGTGTTGTGAGAACGATGACTGGTTAAAATTTTTGGTGGTTTCTTGTTCAGTCCATAGGCCTACATCATGTGGCAAACCGGTGAGCATGTGGCTCTATTAGTATAGGAGATACCTGAAAACATATCACACTTTTCATCATAGTGCTTTTACCAATGCATAAAATGCATGGAGAAGTCATTTCGAATGACTGGTCCTCAGTGTTGTGAGAACGATGACTGGTTAAAATTTTTGGTGGTTTCTTGTTCAGTCCATAGGCCTACATCATGTGGCAAACCGGTGAGCATGTGGCTCTATTATTATAGGAGATACCTGAAAACATATCACACTTTTCATCATAGTGCTTTTACCAATGCATAAAATGCATGGAGAAGTCATTTCGAATGACTGGTCCTCAGTGTTGTGAGAACGATGACTGGTTAAAATTTTTGGTGGTTTCTTGTTCAGTCCATAGGCCTACATCATGTGGCAAACCGGTGAGCATGTGGCTCTATTATTATAGGAGATACCTGAAAACATATCACACTTTTCATCATAGTGCTTTTACCAATGCATAAAATGCATGGAGAAGTCATTTCGAATGACTGGTCCTCAGTGTTGTGAGAACGATGACTGGTTAAAATTTTTGGTGGTTTCTTGTTCAGTCCATAGGCCTACATCATGTGGCAAACCGGTGAGCATGTGGCTCTATAAGTATAGGAGATACCTGAAAACATATCACACTTTTCATTATAGTGCTTTTACCAATGCATAAAATGCATGGAGAAGTCATTTCGAATGACTGGTCCTCAGTGTTGTGAGAACGATGACTGGTTAAAATTTTTGGTGGTTTCTTGTTCAGTCCATAGGCCTACATCATGTGGCAAACCGGTGAGCATGTGGCTCTATTAGTATAGGAGATACCTGAAAACATATCACACTTTTCATCATAGTGCTTTTACCAATGCATAAAATGCATGGAGAAGTCATTTCGAATGACTGGTCCTCAGTGTTGTGAGAATGATGACTGGTTAAAATTTTTGGTGGTTTCTTGTTCAGTCCATAGGCCTACATCATGTGGCAAACCGGTGAGCATGTGGCTCTATTAGTATAGGAGATACCTGAAAACATATCACACTTTTCATCATAGTGCTTTTACCAATGCATAAAATGCATGGAGAAGTCATTTCGAATGACTGGTCCTCAGTGTTGTGAGAACGATGACTGGTTAAAATTTTTGGTGGTTTCTTGTTCAGTCCATAGGCCTACATCATGTGGCAAACCGGTGAGCATGTGGCTCTATTAGTATAGGAGATACCTGAAAACATATCACACTTTTCATCATAGTGCTTTTACCAATGCATAAAATGCATGGAGAAGTCATTTCGAATGACTGGTCCTCAGTGTTGTGAGAACGATGACTGGTTAAAATTTTTGGTGGTTTCTTGTTCAGTCCATAGGCCTACATCATGTGGCAAACCGGTGAGCATGTGGCTCTATTAGTATAGGAGATACCTGAAAACATATCACACTTTTCATCATAGTGCATTTACCAATGCATAAAATGCATGGAGAAGTCATTTCGAATGACTGGTCCTCAGTGTTGTGAGAACGATGACTGGTTAAAATTTTTGGTGGTTTCTTGTTCAGTCCATAGGCCTACATCATGTGGCAAACCGGTGAGCATGTGGCTCTATTAGTATAGGAGATACCTGAAAACATATCACACTTTTCATCATAGTGCTTTTACCAATGCATAAAATGCATGGAGAAGTCATTTTGAATGACTGGTCCTCAGTGTTGTGAGAACGATGACTGGTTAAAATTTTTGGTGGTTTCTTGTTCAGTCCATAGGCCTACATCATGTGGCAAACCGGTGAGCATGTGGCTCTATTAGTATAGGAGATACCTGAAAACATATCACACTTTTCATCATAGTGCTTTTACCAATGCATAAAATGCATGGAGAAGTCATTTCGAATGACTGGTCCTCAGTGTTGTGAGAACGATGACTGGTTAAAATTTTTGGTGGTTTCTTGTTCAGTCCATAGGCCTACATCATGTGGCAAACCGGTGAGCATGTGGCTCTATTAGTATAGGAGATACCTGAAATCATATCACACTTTTCATCATAGTGCTTTTACCAATGCATAAAATGCATGGAGAAGTCATTTCGAATGACTGGTCCTCAGTGTTGTGAGAACGATGACTGGATAAAATTTTTGGTGGTTTCTTGTTCAGTCCATAGGCCTACATCATGTGGCAAACCGGTGAGCATGTGGCTCTATTAGTATAGGAGATACCTGAAAACATATCACACTTTTCATCATAGTGCTTTTACCAATGCATAAAATACATGGAGAAGTCATTTCGAATGACTGGTCCTCAGTGTTGTGAGAATGATGACTGGTTAAAATTTTTGGTGGTTTCTTGTTCAGTCCATAGGCCTACATCATGTGGCAAACCGGTGAGCATGTGGCTCTATTAGTATAGGAGATACCTGAAAACATATCACACTTTTCATCATAGTGCTTTTACCAATGCATAAAATGCATGGAGAAGTCATTTCGAATGACTGGTCCTCAGTGTTGTGAGAACGATGACTGGTTAAAATTTTTGGTGGTTTCTTGTTCAGTCCATAGGCCTACATCATGTGGCAAACCGGTGAGCATGTGGCTCTATTAGTATAGGAGATACCTGAAAACATATCACACTTTTCATCATAGTGCATTTACCAATGCATAAAATGCATGGAGAAGTCATTTCGAATGACTGGTCCTCAGTGTTGTGAGAACGATGACTGGTTAAAATTTTTGGTGGTTTCTTGTTCAGTCCATAGGCCTACATCATGTGGCAAACCGGTGAGCATGTGGCTCTATTAGTATAGGAGATACCTGAAAACATATCACACTTTTCATCATAGTGCTTTTACCAATGCATAAAATGCATGGAGAAGTCATTTTGAATGACTGGTCCTCAGTGTTGTGAGAACGATGACTGGTTAAAATTTTTGGTGGTTTCTTGTTCAGTCCATAGGCCTACATCATGTGGCAAACCGGTGAGCATGTGGCTCTATTAGTATAGGAGATACCTGAAAACATATCACACTTTTCATCATAGTGCTTTTACCAATGCATAAAATGCATGGAGAAGTCATTTCGAATGACTGGTCCTCAGTGTTGTGAGAACGATGACTGGTTAAAATTTTTGGTGGTTTCTTGTTCAGTCCATAGGCCTACATCATGTGGCAAACCGGTGAGCATGTGGCTCTATTAGTATAGGAGATACCTGAAATCATATCACACTTTTCATCATAGTGCTTTTACCAATGCATAAAATGCATGGAGAAGTCATTTCGAATGACTGGTCCTCAGTGTTGTGAGAACGATGACTGGATAAAATTTTTGGTGGTTTCTTGTTCAGTCCATAGGCCTACATCATGTGGCAAACCGGTGAGCATGTGGCTCTATTAGTATAGGAGATACCTGAAAACATATCACACTTTTCATCATAGTGCTTTTACCAATGCATAAAATGCATGGAGAAGTCATTTCGAATGACTGGTCCTCAGTGTTGTGAGAATGATGACTGGTTAAAATTTTTGGTGGTTTCTTGTTCAGTCCATAGGCCTACATCATGTGGCAAACCGGTGAGCATGTGGCTCTATTAGTATAGGAGATACCTGAAAACATATCACACTTTTCATCATAGTGCATGTACCAATGCATAAAATGCATGGAGAAGTCATTTCGAATGACTGGTCCTCAGTGTTGTGAGAACGATGACTGGTTAAAATTTTTGGTGGTTTCTTGTTCAGTCCATAGGCCTACATCATGTGGCAAACCGGTGAGCATGTGGCTCTATTAGTATAGGAGATACCTGAAAACATATCACACTTTTCATCATAGTGCTTTTACCAATGCATAAAATGCATGTAGAAGTCATTTCGAATGACTGGTCCTCAGTGTTGTGAGAACGATGACTGGTTAAAATTTTTGGTGGTTTCTTGTTCAGTCCATAGGCCTACATCATGTGGCAAACCGGTGAGCATGTGGCTCTATTAGTATAGGAGATACCTGAAAACATATCACACTTTTCATCATAGTGCTTTTACCAATGCATAAAATGCATGGAGAAGTCATTTCGAATGACTGGTCCTCAGTGTTGTGAGAACGATGACTGGTTAAAATTTTTGGTGGTTTCTTGTTCAGTCCATAGGCCTACATCATGTGGCAAACCGGTGAGCATGTGGCTCTATTATTATAGGAGATACCTGAAAACATATCACACTTTTCATCATAGTGCTTTTACCAATGCATAAAATGCATGGAGAAGTCATTTCGAATGACTGGTCCTCAGTGTTGTGAGAACGATGACTGGTTAAAATTTTTGGTGGTTTCTTGTTCAGTCCATAGGCCTACATCATGTGGCAAACCGGTGAGCATGTGGCTCTATTATTATAGGAGATACCTGAAAACATATCACACTTTTCATCATAGTGCTTTTACCAATGCATAAAATGCATGGAGAAGTCATTTCGAATGACTGGTCCTCAGTGTTGTGAGAACGATGACTGGTTAAAATTTTTGGTGGTTTCTTGTTCAGTCCATAGGCCTACATCATGTGGCAAACCGGTGAGCATGTGGCTCTATAAGTATAGGAGATACCTGAAAACATATCACACTTTTCATTATAGTGCTTTTACCAATGCATAAAATGCATGGAGAAGTCATTTCGAATGACTGGTCCTCAGTGTTGTGAGAACGATGACTGGTTAAAATTTTTGGTGGTTTCTTGTTCAGTCCATAGGCCTACATCATGTGGCAAACCGGTGAGCATGTGGCTCTATTAGTATAGGAGATACCTGAAAACATATCACACTTTTCATCATAGTGCTTTTACCAATGCATAAAATGCATGGAGAAGTCATTTCGAATGACTGGTCCTCAGTGTTGAGAGAACGATGACTGGTTAAAATTTTTGGTGGTTTCTTGTTCAGTCCATAGGCCTACATCATGTGGCAAACCGGTGAGCATGTGGCTCTATTAGTATAGGAGATACCTGAAAACATATCACACTTTTCATCATAGTGCTTTTACCAATGCATAAAATGCATGGAGAAGTCATTTCGAATGACTGGTCCTCAGTGTTGTGAGAACGATGACTGGTTAAAATTTTTGGTGGTTTCTTGTTCAGTCCATAGGCCTACATCATGTGGCAAACCGGTGAGCATGTGGCTCTATTAGTATAGGAGATACCTGAAAACATATCACACTTTTCATCATAGTGCTTTTACCAATGCATAAAATGCATGGAGAAGTCATTTCGAATGACTGGTCCTCAGTGTTGTGAGAATGATGACTGGTTAAAATTTTTGGTGGTTTCTTGTTCAGTCCATAGGCCTACATCATGTGGCAAACCGGTGAGCATGTGGCTCTATTAGTATAGGAGATACCTGAAAACATATCACACTTTTCATCATAGTGCTTTTACCAATGCATAAAATGCATGGAGAAGTCATTTCGAATGACTGGTCCTCAGTGTTGTGAGAACGATGACTGGTTAAAATTTTTGGTGGTTTCTTGTTCAGTCCATAGGCCTACATCATGTGGCAAACCGGTGAGCATGTGGCTCTATTAGTATAGGAGATACCTGAAAACATATCACACTTTTCATCATAGTGCTTTTACCAATGCATAAAATGCATGGAGAAGTCATTTCGAATGACTGGTCCTCAGTGTTGAGAGAACGATGACTGGTTAAAATTTTTGGTGGTTTCTTGTTCAGTCCATAGGCCTACATCATGTGGCAAACCGGTGAGCATGTGGCTCTATTAGTATAGGAGATACCTGAAAACATATCACACTTTTCATCATAGTGCTTTTACCAATGCATAAAATGCATGGAGAAGTCATTTCGAATGACTGGTCCTCAGTGTTGTGAGAACGATGACTGGTTAAAATTTTTGGTGGTTTCTTGTTCAGTCCATAGGCCTACATCATGTGGCAAACCGGTGAGCATGTGGCTCTATTAGTATAGGAGATACCTGAAAACATATCACACTTTTCATCATAGTGCTTTTACCAATGCATAAAATGCATGGAGAAGTCATTTCGAATGACTGGTCCTCAGTGTTGTGAGAACGATGACTGGTTAAAATTTTTGGTGGTTTCTTGTTCAGTCCATAGGCCTACATCATGTGGCAAACCGGTGAGCATGTGGCTCTATTAGTATAGGAGATACCTGAAAACATATCACACTTTTCATCATAGTGCTTTTACCAATGCATAAAATGCATGGAGAAGTCATTTCGAATGACTGGTCCTCAGTGTTGTGAGAACGATGACTGGTTAAAATTTTTGGTGGTTTCTTGTTCAGTCCATAGGCCTACATCATGTGGCAAACCGGTGAGCATGTGGCTCTATTAGTATAGGAGATACCTGAAAACATATCACACTTTTCATCATAGTGCTTTTACCAATGCATAAAATGCATGGAGAAGTCATTTCGAATGACTGGTCCTCAGTGTTGTGAGAACGATGACTGGTTAAAATTTTTGGTGGTTTCTTGTTCAGTCCATAGGCCTACATCATGTGGCAAACCGGTGAGCATGTGGCTCTATTAGTATAGGAGATACCTGAAAACATATCACACTTTTCATCATAGTGCATTTACCAATGCATAAAATGCATGGAGAAGTCATTTCGAATGACTGGTCCTCAGTGTTGTGAGAACGATGACTGGTTAAAATTTTTGGTGGTTTCTTGTTCAGTCCATAGGCCTACATCATGTGGCAAACCGGTGAGCATGTGGCTCTATTAGTATAGGAGATACCTGAAAACATATCACACTTTTCATCATAGTGCTTTTACCAATGCATAAAATGCATGGAGAAGTCATTTCGAATGACTGGTCCTCAGTGTTGTGAGAATGATGACTGGTTAAAATTTTTGGTGGTTTCTTGTTCAGTCCATAGGCCTACATCATGTGGCAAACCGGTGAGCATGTGGCTCTATTAGTATAGGAGATACCTGAAAACATATCACACTTTTCATCATAGTGCTTTTACCAATGCATAAAATGCATGGAGAAGTCATTTCGAATGACTGGTCCTCAGTGTTGTGAGAACGATGACTGGTTAAAATTTTTGGTGGTTTCTTGTTCAGTCCATAGGCCTACATCATGTGGCAAACCGGTGAGCATGTGGCTCTATTAGTATAGGAGATACCTGAAAACATATCACACTTTTCATCATAGTGCTTTTACCAATGCATAAAATGCATGGAGAAGTCATTTCGAATGACTGGTCCTCAGTGTTGAGAGAACGATGACTGGTTAAAATTTTTGGTGGTTTCTTGTTCAGTCCATAGGCCTACATCATGTGGCAAACCGGTGAGCATGTGGCTCTATTAGTATAGGAGATACCTGAAAACATATCACACTTTTCATCATAGTGCTTTTACCAATGCATAAAATGCATGGAGAAGTCATTTCGAATGACTGGTCCTCAGTGTTGTGAGAACGATGACTGGTTAAAATTTTTGGTGGTTTCTTGTTCAGTCCATAGGCCTACATCATGTGGCAAACCGGTGAGCATGTGGCTCTATTAGTATAGGAGATACCTGAAAACATATCACACTTTTCATCATAGTGCTTTTACCAATGCATAAAATGCATGGAGAAGTCATTTCGAATGACTGGTCCTCAGTGTTGTGAGAATGATGACTGGTTAAAGTTTTTGGTGGTTTCTTGTTCAGTCCATAGGCCTACATCATGTGGCAAACCGGTGAGCATGTGGCTCTATTAGTATAGGAGATACCTGAAAACATATCACACTTTTCATCATAGTGCTTTTACCAATGCATAAAATGCATGGAGAAGTCATTTCGAATGACTGGTCCTCAGTGTTGTGAGAACGATGACTGGTTAAAATTTTTGGTGGTTTCTTGTTCAGTCCATAGGCCTACATCATGTGGCAAACCGGTGAGCATGTGGCTCTATTAGTATAGGAGATACCTGAAAACATATCACACTTTTCATCATAGTGCTTTTACCAATGCATAAAATGCATGGAGAAGTCATTTCGAATGACTGGTCCTCAGTGTTGTGAGAACGATGACTGGTTAAAATTTTTGGTGGTTTCTTGTTCAGTCCATAGGCCTACATCATGTGGCAAACCGGTGAGCATGTGGCTCTATTAGTATAGGAGATACCTGAAAACATATCACACTTTTCATCATAGTGCATTTACCAATGCATAAAATGCATGGAGAAGTCATTTCGAATGACTGGTCCTCAGTGTTGTGAGAACGATGACTGGTTAAAATTTTTGGTGGTTTCTTGTTCAGTCCATAGGCCTACATCATGTGGCAAACCGGTGAGCATGTGGCTCTATTAGTATAGGAGATACCTGAAAACATATCACACTTTTCATCATAGTGCTTTTACCAATGCATAAAATGCATGGAGAAGTCATTTTGAATGACTGGTCCTCAGTGTTGTGAGAACGATGACTGGTTAAAATTTTTGGTGGTTTCTTGTTCAGTCCATAGGCCTACATCATGTGGCAAACCGGTGAGCATGTGGCTCTATTAGTATAGGAGATACCTGAAAACATATCACACTTTTCATCATAGTGCTTTTACCAATGCATAAAATGCATGGAGAAGTCATTTCGAATGACTGGTCCTCAGTGTTGTGAGAACGATGACTGGTTAAAATTTTTGGTGGTTTCTTGTTCAGTCCATAGGCCTACATCATGTGGCAAACCGGTGAGCATGTGGCTCTATTAGTATAGGAGATACCTGAAATCATATCACAATTTTCATCATAGTGCTTTTACCAATGCATAAAATGCATGGAGAAGTCATTTCGAATGACTGGTCCTCAGTGTTGTGAGAACGATGACTGGATAAAATTTTTGGTGGTTTCTTGTTCAGTCCATAGGCCTACATCATGTGGCAAACCGGTGAGCATGTGGCTCTATTAGTATAGGAGATACCTGAAAACATATCACACTTTTCATCATAGTGCTTTTACCAATGCATAAAATGCATGGAGAAGTCATTTCGAATGACTGGTCCTCAGTGTTGTGAGAATGATGACTGGTTAAAATTTTTGGTGGTTTCTTGTTCAGTCCATAGGCCTACATCATGTGGCAAACCGGTGAGCATGTGGCTCTATTAGTATAGGAGATACCTGAAAACATATCACACTTTTCATCATAGTGCTTTTACCAATGCATAAAATGCATGGAGAAGTCATTTCGAATGACTGGTCCTCAGTGTTGTGAGAACGATGACTGGTTAAAATTTTTGGTGGTTTCTTGTTCAGTCCATAGGCCTACATCATGTGGCAAACCGGTGAGCATGTGGCTCTATTAGTATAGGAGATACCTGAAAACATATCACACTTTTCATCATAGTGCTTTTACCAATGCATAAAATGCATGGAGAAGTCATTTCGAATAACTGGTCCTCAGTGTTGTGAGAACGATGACTGGTTAAAATTTTTGGTGGTTTCTTGTTCAGTCCATAGGCCTACATCATGTGGCAAACCGGTGAGCATGTGGCTCTATTAGTATAGGAGATACCTGAAAACATATCACACTTTTCATCATAGTGCATTTACCAATGCATAAAATGCATGGAGAAGTCATTTCGAATGACTGGTCCTCAGTGTTGTGAGAACGATGACTGGTTAAAATTTTTGGTGGTTTCTTGTTCAGTCCATAGGCCTACATCATGTGGCAAACCGGTGAGCATGTGGCTCTATTAGTATAGGAGATACCTGAAAACATATCACACTTTTCATCATAGTGCTTTTACCAATGCATAAAATGCATGTAGAAGTCATTTCGAATGACTGGTCCTCAGTGTTGTGAGAACGATGACTGGTTAAAATTTTTGGTGGTTTCTTGTTCAGTCCATAGGCCTACATCATGTGGCAAACCGGTGAGCATGTGGCTCTATTAGTATAGGAGATACCTGAAAACATATCACACTTTTCATCATAGAGCTTTTACCAATGCATAAAATGCATGGAGAAGTCATTTCGAATGACTGGTCCTCAGTGTTGTGAGAACGATGACTGGTTAAAATTTTTGGTGGTTTCTTGTTCAGTCCATAGGCCTACATCATGTGGCAAACCGGTGAGCATGTGGCTCTATTAGTATAGGAGATACCTGAAAACATATCACACTTTTCATCATAGTGCTTTTACCAATGCATAAAATGAATGGAGAAGTCATTTCGAATGACTGGTCCTCAGTGTTGTGAGAACGATGACTGGTTAAAATTTTTGGTGGTTTCTTGTTCAGTCCATAGGCCTACATCATGTGGCAAACCGGTGAGCATGTGGCTCTATTAGTATAGGAGATACCTGAAAACATATCACACTTTTCATCATAGTGCTTTTACCAATGCATAAAATGAATGGAGAAGTCATTTCGAATGACTGGTCCTCAGTGTTGTGAGAACGATGACTGGATAAAATTTTTGGTGGTTTCTTGTTCAGTCCATAGGCCTACATCATGTGGCAAACCGGTGAGCATGTGGCTCTATTAGTATAGGAGATACCTGAAAACATATCACACTTTTCATCATAGTGCTTTTACCAATGCATAAAATGCATGGAGAAGTCATTTCGAATGACTGGTCCTCAGTGTTGTGAGAATGATGACTGGTTAAAATTTTTGGTGGTTTCTTGTTCAGTCCATAGGCCTACATCATGTGGCAAACCGGTGAGCATGTGGCTCTATTAGTATAGGAGATACCTGAAAACATATCACACTTTTCATCATAGTGCTTTTACCAATGCATAAAATGCATGGAGAAGTCATTTCGAATGACTGGTCCTCAGTGTTGTGAGAACGATGACTGGTTAAAATTTTTGGTGGTTTCTTGTTCAGTCCATAGGCCTACATCATGTGGCAAACCGGTGAGCATGTGGCTCTATTAGTATAGGAGATACCTGAAAACATATCACACTTTTCATCATAGTGCTTTTACCAATGCATAAAATGCATGGAGAAGTCATTTCGAATAACTGGTCCTCAGTGTTGTGAGAACGATGACTGGTTAAAATTTTTGGTGGTTTCTTGTTCAGTCCATAGGCCTACATCATGTGGCAAACCGGTGAGCATGTGGCTCTATTAGTATAGGAGATACCTGAAAACATATCACACTTTTCATCATAGTGCATTTACCAATGCATAAAATGCATGGAGAAGTCATTTCGAATGACTGGTCCTCAGTGTTGTGAGAACGATGACTGGTTAAAATTTTTGGTGGTTTCTTGTTCAGTCCATAGGCCTACATCATGTGGCAAACCGGTGAGCATGTGGCTCTATTAGTATAGGAGATACCTGAAAACATATCACACTTTTCATCATAGTGCTTTTACCAATGCATAAAATGCATGTAGAAGTCATTTCGAATGACTGGTCCTCAGTGTTGTGAGAACGATGACTGGTTAAAATTTTTGGTGGTTTCTTGTTCAGTCCATAGGCCTACATCATGTGGCAAACCGGTGAGCATGTGGCTCTATTAGTATAGGAGATACCTGAAAACATATCACACTTTTCATCATAGTGCTTTTACCAATGCATAAAATGCATGGAGAAGTCATTTCGAATGACTGGTCCTCAGTGTTGTGAGAACGATGACTGGTTAAAATTTTTGGTGGTTTCTTGTTCAGTCCATAGGCCTACATCATGTGGCAAACCGGTGAGCATGTGGCTCTATTAGTATAGGAGATACCTGAAAACATATCACACTTTTCATCATAGTGCTTTTACCAATGCATAAAATGAATGGAGAAGTCATTTCGAATGACTGGTCCTCAGTGTTGTGAGAACGATGACTGGTTAAAATTTTTGGTGGTTTCTTGTTCAGTCCATAGGCCTACATCATGTGGCAAACCGGTGAGCATGTGGCTCTATTAGTATAGGAGATACCTGAAAACATATCACACTTTTCATCATAGTGCTTTTACCAATGCATAAAATGCATGGAGAAGTCATTTCGAATAACTGGTCCTCAGTGTTGTGAGAACGATGACTGGTTAAAATTTTTGGTGGTTTCTTGTTCAGTCCATAGGCCTACATCATGTGGCAAACCGGTGAGCATGTGGCTCTATTAGTATAGGAGATACCTGAAAACATATCACACTTTTCATCATAGTGCATTTACCAATGCATAAAATGCATGGAGAAGTCATTTCGAATGACTGGTCCTCAGTGTTGTGAGAACGATGACTGGTTAAAATTTTTGGTGGTTTCTTGTTCAGTCCATAGGCCTACATCATGTGGCAAACCGGTGAGCATGTGGCTCTATTAGTATAGGAGATACCTGAAAACATATCACACTTTTCATCATAGTGCTTTTACCAATGCATAAAATGCATGTAGAAGTCATTTCGAATGACTGGTCCTCAGTGTTGTGAGAACGATGACTGGTTAAAATTTTTGGTGGTTTCTTGTTCAGTCCATAGGCCTACATCATGTGGCAAACCGGTGAGCATGTGGCTCTATTAGTATAGGAGATACCTGAAAACATATCACACTTTTCATCATAGTGCTTTTACCAATGCATAAAATGCATGGAGAAGTCATTTCGAATGACTGGTCCTCAGTGTTGTGAGAACGATGACTGGTTAAAATTTTTGGTGGTTTCTTGTTCAGTCCATAGGCCTACATCATGTGGCAAACCGGTGAGCATGTGGCTCTATTAGTATAGGAGATACCTGAAAACATATCACACTTTTCATCATAGTGCTTTTACCAATGCATAAAATGAATGGAGAAGTCATTTCGAATGACTGGTCCTCAGTGTTGTGAGAACGATGACTGGTTAAAATTTTTGGTGGTTTCTTGTTCAGTCCATAGGCCTACATCATGTGGCAAACCGGTGAGCATGTGGCTCTATTAGTATAGGAGATACCTGAAAACATATCACACTTTTCATCATAGTGCTTTTACCAATGCATAAAATGCATGGAGAAGTCATTTCGAATGACTGGTCCTCAGTGTTGTGAGAACGATGACTGGTTAAAATTTTTGGTGGTTTCTTGTTCAGTCCATAGGCCTACATCATGTGGCAAACCGGTGAGCATGTGGCTCTATTAGTATAGGAGATACCTGAAAACATATCACACTTTTCATCATAGTGCTTTTACCAATGCATAAAATGCATGGAGAAGTCATTTCGAATGACTGGTCCTCAGTGTTGTGAGAACGATGACTGGTTAAAATTTTTGGTGGTTTCTTGTTCAGTCCATAGGCCTACATCATGTGGCAAACCGGTGAGCATGTGGCTCTATTAGTATAGGAGATACCTGAAAACATATCACACTTTTCATCATAGTGCATTTACCAATGCATAAAATGCATGGAGAAGTCATTTCGAATGACTGGTCCTCAGTGTTGTGAGAACGATGACTGGTTAAAATTTTTGGTGGTTTCTTGTTCAGTCCATAGGCCTACATCATGTGGCAAACCGGTGAGCATGTGGCTCTATTAGTATAGGAGATACCTGAAAACATATCACACTTTTCATCATAGTGCTTTTACCAATGCATAAAATGCATGGAGAAGTCATTTCGAATGACTGGTCCTCAGTGTTGTGAGAACGATGACTGGTTAAAATTTTTGGTGGTTTCTTGTTCAGTCCATAGGCCTACATCATGTGGCAAACCGGTGAGCATGTGGCTCTATTAGTATAGGAGATACCTGAAAACATATCACACTTTTCATCATAGTGCTTTTACCAATGCATAAAATGCATGGAGAAGTCATTTCGAATGACTGGTCCTCAGTGTTGTGAGAACGATGACTGGTTAAAATTTTTGGTGGTTTCTTGTTCAGTCCATAGGCCTACATCATGTGGCAAACCGGTGAGCATGTGGCTCTATTAGTATAGGAGATACCTGAAAACATATCACACTTTTCATCATAGTGCTTTTACCAATGCATAAAATGCATGGAGAAGTCATTTCGAATGACTGGTCCTCAGTGTTGTGAGAACGATGACTGGTTAAAATTTTTGGTGGTTTCTTGTTCAGTCCATAGGCCTACATCATGTGGCAAACCGGTGAGCATGTGGCTCTATTAGTATAGGAGATACCTGAAAACATATCACACTTTTCATCATAGTGCTTTTACCAATGCATAAAATGCATGGAGAAGTCATTTCGAATGACTGGTCCTCAGTGTTGTGAGAACGATGACTGGTTAAAATTTTTGGTGGTTTCTTGTTCAGTCCATAGGCCTACATCATGTGGCAAACCGGTGAGCATGTGGCTCTATTAGTATAGGAGATACATGAAAACATATCACACTTTTCATCATAGTGCATTTACCAATGCATAAAATGCATGGAGAAGTCATTTCGAATGACTGGTCCTCAGTGTTGTGAGAATGATGACTGGTTAAAATTTTTGGTGGTTTCTTGTTCAGTCCATAGGCCTACATCATGTGGCAAACCGGTGAGCATGTGGCTCTATTAGTATAGGAGATACCTGAAAACATATCACACTTTTCATCATAGTGCTTTTACCAATGCATAAAATGCATGGAGAAGTCATTTCGAATGACTGGTCCTCAGTGTTGTGAGAACGATGACTGGTTAAAATTTTTGGTGGTTTCTTGTTCAGTCCATAGGCCTACATCATGTGGCAAACCGGTGAGCATGTGGCTCTATTAGTATAGGAGATACCTGAAAACATATCACACTTTTCATCATAGTGCTTTTACCAAGGCATAAAATGCATGGAGAAGTCATTTCGAATGACTGGTCCTCAGTGTTGTGAGAACGATGACTGGTTAAAATTTTTGGTGGTTTCTTGTTCAGTCCATAGGCCTACATCATGTGGCAAACCGGTGAGCATGTGGCTCTATTAGTATAGGAGATACCTGAAAACATATCACACTTTTCATCATAGTGCTTTTACCAATGCATAAAATGCATGGAGAAGTCATTTCGAATGACTGGTCCTCAGTGTTGTGAGAACGATGACTGGTTAAAATTTTTGGTGGTTTCTTGTTCAGTCCATAGGCCTACATCATGTGGCAAACCGGTGAGCATGTGGCTCTATTAGTATAGGAGATACCTGAAAACATATCACACTTTTCATCATAGTGCTTTTACCAATGCATAAAATGCATGGAGAAGTCATTTCGAATGACTGGTCCTCAGTGTTGTGAGAACGATGACTGGTTAAAATTTTTGGTGGTTTCTTGTTCAGTCCATAGGCCTACATCATGTGGCAAACCGGTGAGATATGTGGCTCTATTAGTATAGGAGATACCTGAAAACATATCACACTTTTCATCATAGTGCTTTTACCAATGCATAAAATGCATGGAGAAGTCATTTCGAATGACTGGTCCTCAGTGTTGTGAGAACGATGACTGGTTAAAATTTTTGGTGGTTTCTTGTTCAGTCCATAGGCCTACATCATGTGGCAAACCGGTGAGCATGTGGCTCTATTAGTATAGGAGATACCTGAAAACATATCACACTTTTCATCATAGTGCTTTTACAAATGCATAAAATGCATGGAGAAGTCATTTCGAATGACTGGTCCTCAGTGTTGTGAGAACGATGACTGGTTAAAATTTTTGGTGGTTTCTTGTTCAGTCCATAGGCCTACATCATGTGGCAAACCGGTGAGCATGTGGCTCTATTAGTATAGGAGATAACTGAAAACATATCACACTTTTCATCATAGTGCTTTTACCAATGCATAAAATGCATGGAGAAGTCATTTCGAATGACTGGTCCTCAGTGTTGTGAGAACGATGACTGGTTAAAATTTTTGGTGGTTTCTTGTTCAGTCCATAGGCCTACATCATGTGGCAAACCGGTGAGCATGTGGCTCTATTAGTATAGGAGATACCTGAAAACATATCACACTTTTCATCATAGTGCTTTTACCAATGCATAAAATGCATGGAGAAGTCATTTCGAATGACTGGTCCTCAGTGTTGTGAGAACGATGACTGGTTAAAATTTTGGTGGTTTCTTGTTCAGTCCATAGGCCTACATCATGTGGCAAACCGGTGAGCATGTGGCTCTATTAGTATAGGAGATACCTGAAAACATATCACACTTTTCATCATAGTGCTTTTACCAATGCATAAAATGCATGGAGAAGTCATTTCGAATGACTGGTCCTCAGTGTTGTGAGAACGATGACTGGTTAAAATTTTTGGTGGTTTCTTGTTCAGTCCATAGGCCTACATCATGTGGCAAACCGGTGAGCATGTGGCTCTATTAGTATAGGGAGATACCTGAAAACATATCACACTTTTCATCATAGTGCTTTTACCAATGCATAAAATGCATGGAGAAGTCATTTCGAATGACTGGTCCTCAGTGTTGTGAGAACGATGACTGGTTAAAATTTTTGGTGGTTTCTTGTTCAGTCCATAGGCCTACATCATGTGGCAAACCGGTGAGCATGTGGCTCTATTAGTATAGGAGATAACTGAAAACATATCACACTTTTCATCATAGTGCTTTTACCAATGCATAAAATGCATGGAGAAGTCATTTCGAATGACTGGTCCTCAGTGTTGTGAGAACGATGACTGGTTAAAATTTTTGGTGGTTTCTTGTTCAGTCCATAGGCCTACATCATGTGGCAAACCGGTGAGCATGTGGCTCTATTAGTATAGGAGATACCTGAAAACATATCACACTTTTCATCATAGTGCTTTTACCAATGCATAAAATGCATGGAGAAGTCATTTCGAATGACTGGTCCTCAGTGTTGTGAGAACGATGACTGGTTAAAATTTTTGGTGGTTTCTTGTTCAGTCCATAGGCCTACATCATGTGGCAAACCGGTGAGCATGTGGCTCTATTAGTATAGGAGATACCTGAAAACATATCACACTTTTCATCATAGTGCTTTTACAAATGCATAAAATGCATGGAGAAGTCATTTCGAATGACTGGTCCTCAGTGTTGTGAGAACGATGACTGGTTAAAATTTTTGGTGGTTTCTTGTTCAGTCCATAGGCCTACATCATGTGGCAAACCGGTGAGCATGTGGCTCTATTAGTATAGGAGATATCTGAAAACATATCACACTTTTCATCATAGTGCTTTTACCAATGCATAAAATGCATGGAGAAGTCATTTCGAATGACTGGTCCTCAGTGTTGTGAGAACGATGACTGGTTAAAATTTTTGGTGGTTTCTTGTTCAGTCCATAGGCCTACATCATGTGGCAAACCGGTGAGCATGTGGCTCTATTAGTATAGGAGATACCTGAAAACATATCACACTTTTCATCATAGTGCTTTTACCAATGCATAAAATGCATGGAGAAGTCATTTCGAATGACTGGTCCTCAGTGTTGTGAGAACGATGACTGGTTAAAATTTTTGGTGGTTTCTTGTTCAGTCCATAGGCCTACATCATGTGGCAAACCGTGTGAGCATGTGGCTCTATTAGTATAGGAGATACCTGAAAACATATCACACTTTTCATCATAGTGCTTTTACCAATGCATAAAATGCATGGAGAAGTCATTTCGAATGACTGGTCCTCAGTGTTGTGAGAACGATGACTGGTTAAAATTTTTGGTGGTTTCTTGTTCAGTCCATAGGCCTACATCATGTGGCAAACCGGTGAGCATGTGGCTCTATTAGTATAGGGAGATACCTGAAAACATCACACTTTTCATCATAGTGCTTTTACCAATGCATAAAATGCATGGAGAAGTCATTTCGAATGACTGGTCCTCAGTGTTGTGAGAACGATGACTGGTTAAAATTTTTGGTGGTTTCTTGTTCAGTCCATAGGCCTACATCATGTGGCAAACCGGTGAGCATGTGGCTCTATTAGTATAGGAGATAACTGAAAACATATCACACTTTTCATCATAGTGCTTTTACCAATGCATAAAATGCATGGAGAAGTCATTTCGAATGACTGGTCCTCAGTGTTGTGAGAACGATGACTGGTTAAAATTTTTGGTGGTTTCTTGTTCAGTCCATAGGCCTACATCATGTGGCAAACCGGTGAGCATGTGGCTCTATTAGTATAGGAGATACCTGAAAACATATCACACTTTTCATCATAGTGCTTTTACCAATGCATAAAATGCATGGAGAAGTCATTTCGAATGACTGGTCCTCAGTGTTGTGAGAACGATGACTGGTTAAAATTTTTGGTGGTTTCTTGTACAGTCCATAGGCCTACATCATGTGGCAAACCGCGTGAGCATGTGGCTCTATTAGTATAGGAGATACCTGAAAACATATCACACTTTTCATCATAGTGCTTTTACCAATGCATAAAATGCATGGAGAAGTCATTTCGAATGACTGGTCCTCAGTGTTGTGAGAACGATGACTGGTTAAAATTTTTGGTGGTTTCTTGTTCAGTCCATAGGCCTACATCATGTGGCAAACCGGTGAGCATGTGGCTCTATTAGTATAGGAGATACCTGAAAACATATCACACTTTTCATCATAGTGCTTTTACCAATGCATAAAATGCATGGAGAAGTCATTTCGAATGACTGGTCCTCAGTGTTGTGAGAACGATGACTGGTTAAAATTTTTGGTGGTTTCTTGTTCAGTCCATAGGCCTACATCATGTGGCAAACCGGTGAGCATGTGGCTCTATTAGTATAGGAGATACCTGAAAACATATCACACTTTTCATCATAGTGCTTTTACCAATGCATAAAATGCATGGAGAAGTCATTTCGAATGACTGGTCCTCAGTGTTGTGAGAACGATGACTGGTTAAAATTTTTGGTGGTTTCTTGTTCAGTCCATAGGCCTACATCATGTGGCAAACCGGTGAGCATGTGGCTCTATTAGTATAGGAGATACCTGAAAACATATCACACTTTTCATCATAGTGCTTTTACCAATGCATAAAATGCATGGAGAAGTCATTTCGAATGACTGGTCCTCAGTGTTGTGAGAACGATGACTGGTTAAAATTTTTGGTGGTTTCTTGTTCAGTCCATAGGCCTACATCATGTGGCAAACCGGTGAGCATGTGGCTCTATTAGTATAGGAGATACCTGAAAACATATCACACTTTTCATCATAGTGCTTTTACCAATGCATAAAATGCATGGAGAAGTCATTTCGAATGACTGGTCCTCAGTGTTGTGAGAACGATGACTGGTTAAAATTTTTGGTGGTTTCTTGTTCAGTCCATAGGCCTACATCATGTGGCAAACCGGTGAGCATGTGGCTCTATTAGTATAGGAGATACCTGAAAACATATCACACTTTTCATCATAGTGCTTTTACCAATGCATAAAATGCATGGAGAAGTCATTTCGAATGACTGGTCCTCAGTGTTGTGAGAACGATGACTGGTTAAAATTTTTGGTGGTTTCTTGTTCAGTCCATAGGCCTACATCATGTGGCAAACCGGTGAGCATGTGGCTCTATTAGTATAGGAGATACCTGAAAACATATCACACTTTTCATCATAGTGCTTTTACCAATGCATAAAATGCATGGAGAAGTCATTTCGAATGACTGGTCCTCAGTGTTGTGAGAACGATGACTGGTTAAAATTTTTGGTGGTTTCTTGTTCAGTCCATAGGCCTACATCATGTGGCAAACCGGTGAGCATGTGGCTCTATTAGTATAGGAGATACCTGAAAACATATCACACTTTTCATCATAGTGCTTTTACCAATGCATAAAATGCATGGAGAAGTCATTTCGAATGACTGGTCCTCAGTGTTGTGAGAACGATGACTGGTTAAAATTTTATTTTTGGTGGTTTCTTGTTCAGTCCATAGGCCTACATCATGTGGCAAACCGGTGAGCATGTGGTTCTATTAGTATAGGAGATACCTGAAAACATATCACACTTTTCATCATAGTGCTTTTACCAATGCATAAAATGCATGGAGAAGTCATTTCGAATGACTGGTCCTCAGTGTTGTGAGAACGATGACTGGTTAAAATTTTTGGTGGTTTCTTGTTCAGTCCATAGGCCTACATCATGTGGCAAACCGGTGAGCATGTGGCTCTATTAGTATAGGAGATACCTGAAAACATATCACACTTTTCATCATAGTGCTTTTACCAATGCATAAAATGCATGGAGAAGTCATTTCGAATGACTGGTCCTCAGTGTTGTGAGAACGATGACTGGTTAAAATTTTTGGTGGTTTCTTGTTCAGTCCATAGGCCTACATCATGTGGCAAACCGGTGAGCATGTGGCTCTATTAGTATAGGAGATACCTGGAAACATATCACACTTTTCATCATAGTGCTTTTACCAATGCATAAAATGCATGGAGAAGTCATTTCAAATGACTGGTCCTCAGTGTTGTGAGAACGATGACTGGTTAAAATTTTTGGTGGTTTCTTGTTCAGTCCATAGGCTTACATCATGTGGCAAACCGGTGAGCATGTGGCTCTATTAGTATAGGAGATACCTGAAAACATATCACACTTTTCATCATAGTGCTTTTACCAATGCATAAAATGCATGGAGAAGTCATTTCGAATGACTGGTCCTCAGTGTTGTGAGAACGATGACTGGTTAAAATTTTTGGTGGTTTCTTGTTCAGTCCATAGGCCTACATCATGTGGCAAACCTGTGAGCATGTGGCTCTATTAGTATAGGAGATACCTGAAAACATATCACAGTTTTCATCATAGTGCTTTTACCAATGCATAAAATGCATGGAGAAGTCATTTCGAATGACTGGTCCTCAGTGTTGTGAGAACGATGACTGGTTAAAATTTTTGGTGGTTTCTTGTTCAGTCCATAGGCCTACATCATGTGGCAAACCGGTGAGCATGTGGCTCTATTAGTATAGGAGATACCTGAAAACATATCACACTTTTCATCATAGTGCTTTTACCAATGCATAAAATGCATGGAGAAGTCATTTCGAATGACTGGTCCTCAGTGTTGTGAGAACGATGACTGGTTAAAATTTTTGGTGGTTTCTTGTTCAGTCCATAGGCCTACATCATGTGGCAAACCGGTGAGCATGTGGCTCTATTAGTATAGGAGATACCTGAAAACATATCACACTTTTCATCATAGTGCTTTTACGAATGCATAAAATGCATGGAGAAGTCATTTCGAATGACTGGTCCTCAGTGTTGTGAGAACGATGACTGGTTAAAATTTTTGGTGGTTTCTTGTTCAGTCCATAGGCCTACATCATGTGGCAAACCGGTGAGCATGTGGCTCTATTAGTATAGGAGATACCTGAAAACATATCACACTTTTCATCATAGTGCTTTTACCAATGCATAAAATGCATGGAGAAGTCATTTCGAATGACTGGTCCTCAGTGTTGTGAGAACAATGACTGGTTAAAATTTTTGGTGGTTTCTTGTTCAGTCCATAGGCCTACATCATGTGGCAAACCGGTGAGCATGTGGCTCTATTAGTATAGGAGATACCTGAAAACATATCACACTTTTCATCATAGTGCTTTTACCAATGCATAAAATGCATGGAGAAGTCATTTCGAATGACTGGTCCTCAGTGTTGTGAGAACGATGACTGGTTAAAATTTTTGGTGGTTTCTTGTTCAGTCCATAGGCCTACATCATGTGGCAAACCGGTGAGCATGTGGCTCTATTAGTATAGGAGATACCTGAAAACATATCACACTTTTCATCATAGTGCTTTTACCAATGCATAAAATGCATGGAGAAGTCATTTCGAATGACTGGTCCTCAGTGTTGTGAGAACGATGACTGGTTAAAATTTTTGGTGGTTTCTTGTTCAGTCCATAGGCCTACATCATGTGGCAAACCGGTGAGCATGTGGCTCTATTAGTATAGGAGATACCTGAAAACATATCACACTTTTCATCATAGTGCTTTTACCAATGCATAAAATGCATGGAGAAGTCATTTCGAATGACTGGTCCTCAGTGTTGTGAGAACGATGACTGGTGAAAATTTTTGGTGGTTTCTTGTTCAGTCCATAGGCCTACATCATGTGGCAAACCGGTGAGCATGTGGCTCTATTAGTATAGGAGATACCTGAAAACATATCACACTTTTCATCATAGTGCTTTTACCAATGCATAAAATGCATGGAGAAGTCATTTCGAATGACTGGTCCTCAGTGTTGTGAGAACGATGACTGGTTAAAATTTTTGGTGGTTTCTTGTTCAGTCCATAGGCTTACATCATGTGGCAAACCGGTGAGCATGTGGCTCTATTAGTATAGGAGATACCTGAAAACATATCACACTTTTCATCATAGTGCTTTTACCAATGCATAAAATGCATGGAGAAGTCATTTCAAATGACTGGTCCTCAGTGTTGTGAGAACGATGACTGGTTAAAATTTTTGGTGGTTTCTTGTTCAGTCCATAGGCTTACATCATGTGGCAAACCGGTGAGCATGTGGCTCTATTAGTATAGGAGATACCTGAAAACATATCACACTTTTCATCATAGTGCTTTTACCAATGCATAAAATGCATGGAGAAGTCATTTCGAATGACTGGTCCTCAGTGTTGTGAGAACGATGACTGGTTAAAATTTTTGGTGGTTTCTTGTTCAGTCCATAGGCCTACATCATGTGGCAAACCTGTGAGCATGTGGCTCTATTAGTATAGGAGATACCTGAAAACATATCACAGTTTTCATCATAGTGCTTTTACCAATGCATAAAATGCATGGAGAAGTCATTTCGAATGACTGGTCCTCAGTGTTGTGAGAACGATGACTGGTTAAAATTTTTGGTGGTTTCTTGTTCAGTCCATAGGCCTACATCATGTGGCAAACCGGTGAGCATGTGGCTCTATTAGTATAGGAGATACCTGAAAACATATCACACTTTTCATCATAGTGCTTTTACCAATGCATAAAATGCATGGAGAAGTCATTTCGAATGACTGGTCCTCAGTGTTGTGAGAACGATGACTGGTTAAAATTTTTGGTGGTTTCTTGTTCAGTCCATAGGCCTACATCATGTGGCAAACCGGTGAGCATGTGGCTCTATTAGTATAGGAGATACCTGAAAACATATCACACTTTTCATCATAGTGCTTTTACCAATGCATAAAATGCATGGAGAAGTCATTTCGAATGACTGGTCCTCAGTGTTGTGAGAACGATGACTGGTTAAAATTTTTGGTGGTTTCTTGTTCAGTCCATAGGCCTACATCATGTGGCAAACCGGTGAGCATGTGGCTCTATTAGTATAGGAGATACCTGAAAACATATCACACTTTTCATCATAGTGCTTTTACCAATGCATAAAATGCATGGAGAAGTCATTTCGAATGACTGGTCCTCAGTGTTGTGAGAACGATGACTGGTTAAAATTTTTGGTGGTTTCTTGTTCAGTCCATAGGCCTACATCATGTGGCAAACCGGTGAGCATGTGGCTCTATTAGTATAGGAGATACCTGAAAACATATCACACTTTTCATCATAGTGCTTTTACCAATGCATAAAATGCATGGAGAAGTCATTTCGAATGACTGGTCCTCAGTGTTGTGAGAACAATGACTGGTTAAAATTTTTGGTGGTTTCTTGTTCAGTCCATAGGCCTACATCATGTGGCAAACCGGTGAGCATGTGGCTCTATTAGTATAGGAGATACCTGAAAACATATCACACTTTTCATCATAGTGCTTTTACCAATGCATAAAATGCATGGAGAAGTCATTTCGAATGACTGGTCCTCAGTGTTGTGAGAACGATGACTGGTTAAAATTTTTGGTGGTTTCTTGTTCAGTCCATAGGCCTACATCATGTGGCAAACCGGTGAGCATGTGGCTCTATTAGTATAGGAGATACCTGAAAACATATCACACTTTTCATCATAGTGCTTTTACCAATGCATAAAATGCATGGAGAAGTCATTTCGAATGACTGGTCCTCAGTGTTGTGAGAACGATGACTGGTTAAAATTTTTGGTGGTTTCTTGTTCAGTCCATAGGCCTACATCATGTGGCAAACCGGTGAGCATGTGGCTCTATTAGTATAGGAGATACCTGAAAACATATCACACTTTTCATCATAGTGCTTTTACCAATGCATAAAATGCATGGAGAAGTTATTTCGAATGACTGGTCCTCAGTGTTGTGAGAACGATGACTGGTGAAAATTTTTGGTGGTTTCTTGTTCAGTCCATAGGCCTACATCATGTGGCAAACCGGTGAGCATGTGGCTCTATTAGTATAGGAGATACCTGAAAACATATCACACTTTTCATCATAGTGCTTTCACCAATGCATAAAATGCATGGAGAAGTCATTTCGAATGACTGGTCCTCAGTGTTGTGAGAACGATGACTGGTTAAAATTTTTGGTGGTTTCTTCTTCAGTCCATAGGCCTACATCATGTGGCAAACCGGTGAGCATGTGGCTCTATTAGTATAGGAGATACCTGAAAACATATCACACTTTTCATCATAGTGCTTTTACCAATGCATAAAATGCATGGAGAAGTCATTTCGAATGACTGGTCCTCAGTGTTGTGAGAACGATGACTGGTTAAAATTTTTGGTGGTTTCTTGTTCAGTCCATAGGCCTACATCATGTGGCAAACCGGTGAGCATGTGGCTCTATTAGTATAGGAGATACCTGAAAACATATCACACTTTTCATCATAGTGCTTTTACCAATACATAAAATGCATGGAGAAGTCATTTCGAATGACTGGTCCTCAGTGTTGTGAGAACGATGACTGGTTAAAATTTTTGGTGGTTTCTTGTTCAGTCCATAGGCGTACATCATGTGGCAAACCGGTGAGCATGTGGCTCTATTAGTATAGGAGATACCTGAAAACATATCACACTTTTCATCATAGTGCTTTTACCAATGCATAAAATGCATGGAGAAGTCATTTCGAATGACTGGTCCTCAGTGTTGTGAGGACGATGACTGGTTAAAATTTTTGGTGGTTTCTTGTTCAGTCCATAGGCCTACATCATGTGGCAAACCGGTGAGCATGTGGCTCTATTAGTATAGGAGATACCTGAAAACATATCACACTTTTCATCATAGTGCTTTTACCAATGCATAAAATGCATGGAGAAGTCATTTCGAATGACTGGTCCTCAGTGTTGTGAGAACGATGACTGGTTAAAATTTTTGGTGGTTTCTTGTTCAGTCCATAGGCCTACATCATGTGGCAAACCGGTGAGCATGTGGCTCTATTAGTATAGGAGATACCTGAAAACATATCACACTTTTCATCATAGTGCTTTTACCAATGCATAAAATGCATGGAGAAGTCATTTCGAATGACTGGTCCTCAGTGTTGTGAGAAAGATGACTGGTTAAAATTTTTGTGGTTTCTTGTTCAGTCCATAGGCCTACATCATGTGGCAAACCGGTGAGCATGTGGCTCTATTAGTATAGGAGATACCTGAAAACATATCACACTTTTCATCATAGTGCTTTTACCAATGCATAAAATGCATGGAGAAGTCATTTCGAATGACTGGTCCTCAGTGTTGTGAGAACGATGACTGGTTAAAATTTTTGGTGGTTTCTTGTTCAGTCCATAGGCCTACATCATGTGGCAAACCGGTGAGCATGTGGCTCTATTAGTATAGGAGATACCTGAAAACATATCACACTTTTCATCATAGTGCTTTTACCAATGCATAAAATGCATGGAGAAGTCATTTCGAATGACTGGTCCTCAGTGTTGTGAGAACGACGACTGGTTAAAATTTTTGGTGGTTTCTTGTTCAGTCCATAGGCCTACATCATGTGGCAAACCGGTGAGCATGTGGCTCTATTAGTATAGGAGATACCTGAAAACATATCACACTTTTCATCATAGTGCTTTTACCAATGCATAAAATGCATGGAGAAGTCATTTCGAATGACTGGTCCTCAGTGTTGTGAGAACGATGACTGGTTAAAATTTTTGGTGGTTTCTTGTTCAGTCCATAGGCCTACATCATGTGGCAAACCGGTGAGCATGTGGCTCTATTAGTATAGGAGATACCTGAAAACATATCACACTTTTCATCATAGTGCTTTTACCAATGCATAAAATGCATGGAGAAGTCATTTCGAATGACTGGTCCTCAGTGTTGTGAGAACGACGACTGGTTAAAATTTTTGGTGGTTTCTTGTTCAGTCCATAGGCCTACATCATGTGGCAAACCGGTGAGCATGTGGCTCTATTAGTATAGGAGATACCTGAAAACATATCACACTTTTCATCATAGTGCTTTTACCAATACATAAAATGCATGGAGAAGTCATTTCGAATGACTGGTCCTCCGTGTTGTGAGAACGATGACTGGTTAAACTTTTTGGTGGTTTCTTGTTCAGTCCATAGGCCTACATCATGTGGCAAACCGGTGAGCATGTGGCTCTATTAGTATAGGAGATACCTGAAAACATATCACACTTTTCATCATAGTGCTTTTACCAATGCATAAAATGCATGGAGAAGTCATTTCGAATGACTGGTCCTCAGTGTTGTGAGGACGACGACTGGTTAAAATTTTTGGTGGTTTCTTGTTCAGTCCATAGGCCTACATCATGTGGCAAACCGGTGAGCATGTGGCTCTATTAGTATAGGAGATACCTGAAAACATATCACACTTTTCATCATAGTGCTTTTACCAATGCATAAAATGCATGGAGAAGTCATTTCGAATGACTGGTCCTCAGTGTTGTGAGAACGATGACTGGTTAAAATTTTTGGTGGTTTCTTGTTCAGTCCATAGGCCTACATCATGTGGCAAACCGGTGAGCATGTGGCTCTATTAGTATAGGAGATACCTGAAAACATATCACACTTTTCATCATAGTGCTTTTACCAATGCATAAAATGCATGGAGAAGTCATTTCGAATGACTGGTCCTCAGTGTTGTGAGAAAGATGACTGGTTAAAATTTTTGGTGGTTTCTTGTTCAGTCCATAGGCCTACATCATGTGGCAAACCGGTGAGCATGTGGCTCTATTAGTATAGGAGATACCTGAAAACATATCACACTTTTCATCATAGTGCTTTTACCAATGCATAAAATGCATGGAGAAGTCATTTCGAATGACTGGTCCTCAGTGTTGTGAGAACGATGACTGGTTAAAATTTTTGGTGGTTTCTTGTTCAGTCCATAGGCCTACATCATGTGGCAAACCGGTGAGCATGTGGCTCTATTAGTATAGGAGATACCTGAAAACATATCACACTTTTCATCATAGTGCTTTTACCAATGCATAAAATGCATGGAGAAGTCATTTCGAATGACTGGTCCTCAGTGTTGTGAGAAAGATGACTGGTTAAAATTTTTGGTGGTTTCTTGTTCAGTCCATAGGCCTACATCATGTGGCAAACCGGTGAGCATGTGGCTCTATTAGTATAGGAGATACCTGAAAACATATCACACTTTTCATCATAGTGCTTTTACCAATGCATAAAATGCATGGAGAAGTCATTTCGAATGACTGGTCCTCAGTGTTGTGAGAACGATGACTGGTTAAAATTTTTGGTGGTTTCTTGTTCAGTCCATAGGCCTACATCATGTGGCAAACCGGTGAGCATGTGGCTCTATTAGTATAGGAGATACCTGAAAACATATCACACTTTTCATCATAGTGCTTTTACCAATGCATAAAATGCATGGAGAAGTCATTTCGAATGACTGGTCCTCAGTGTTGTGAGAACGATGACTGGTTAAAATTTTTGGTGGTTTCTTGTTCAGTCCATAGGCCTACATCATGTGGCAAACCGGTGAGCATGTGGCTCTATTAGTATAGGAGATACCTGAAAACATATCACACTTTTCATCATAGTGCTTTTACCAATGCATAAAATGCATGGAGAAGTCATTTCGAATGACTGGTCCTCAGTGTTGTGAGAACGATGACTGGTTAAAATTTTTGGTGGTTTCTTGTTCAGTCCATAGGCCTACATCATGTGGCAAACCGGTGAGCATGTGGCTCTATTAGTATAGGAGATACCTGAAAACATATCACACTTTTCATCATAGTGCTTTTACCAATGCATAAAATGCATGGAGAAGTCATTTCGAATGACTGGTCCTCAGTGTTGTGAGAACGATGACTGGTTAAAATTTTTGGTGGTTTCTTGTTCAGTCCATAGGCCTACATCATGTGGCAAACCGGTGAGCATGTGGCTCTATTAGTATAGGAGATACCTGAAAACATATCACACTTTTCATCATAGTGCTTTTACCAATGCATAAAATGCATGGAGAAGTCATTTCGAATGACTGGTCCTCAGTGTTGTGAGAACGATGACTGGTTAAAATTTTTGGTGGTTTCTTGTTCATTCCATAGGCCTACATCATGTGGCAAACCGGTGAGCATGTGGCTCTATTAGTATAGGAGATACCTGAAAACATATCACACTTTTCATCATAGTGCTTTTACCAATGCATAAAATGCATGGAGAAGTCATTTCGAATGACTGGTCCTCAGTGTTGTGAGAACGATGACTGGTTAAAATTTTTGGTGGTTTCTTGTTCAGTCCATAGGCCTACATCATGTGGCAAACCGGTGAGCATGTGGCTCTATTAGTATAGGAGATACCTGAAAACATATCACACTTTTCATCATAGTGCTTTTACCAATGCATAAAATGCATGGAGAAGTCATTTCGAATGACTGGTCCTCAGTGTTGTGAGAACAATGACTGGTTAAAATTTTTTGGTGGTTTCTTGTTCAGTCCATAGGCCTACATCATGTGGCAAACCGGTGAGCATGTGGCTCTATTAGTATAGGAGATACCTGAAAACATATCACACTTTTCATCATAGTGCTTTTACCAATGCATAAAATGCATGGAGAAGTCATTTCGAATGACTGGTCCTCAGTGTTGTGAGAACGATGACTGGTTAAAATTTTTGGTGGTTTCTTGTTCAGTCCATAGGCCTACATCATGTGGCAAACCGGTGAGCATGTGGCTCTATTAGTATAGGAGATACCTCAAAACATATCACACTTTTCATCATAGTGCTTTTACCAATGCATAAAATGCATGGAGAAGTCATTTCGAATGACTGGTCCTCAGTGTTGTGAGAACGATGACTGGTTAAAATTTTTGGTGGTTTCGGGGGCGTGGCTTGCTAGGGATAGGGAGCAGACCTGTGTCACAGGAGCTCCTGTTAAATCCCTTAATATCAGCGGCAATTATCATACATTTCGGGAAGAAACTGCACACAACTTTATTTAAGGGTGTTCAGGACCAGGACACATCATGAAAAAGGCGACTTTAAAGAAGGCACAAGCATTCCAGAGACATTTGGAACCCTGCAGCGGCCCTGCTGCAGGCCTGCGTGCACAAGAGGACAAGAGGCAGCACACATCGGTGCTACCAATTCCCAGGCCAGTCTCAGCCATGGTGAGACCCCGGGATAAGCCCCCGTCTACAGCGGCTCCCGCACTGAAATATGCGGGACCCACTGGTATCCCCACAAGAATCGGCGCTACCGCTACAGGTAGGCCCAAAGCCGCGGCCTCGCCTGAGCCGGCGAGGCCGAGAAGCAGGAGAGGGGAGGAGTCCCCGTCCATGGATCCGCCCACAGCTCCGCCCGCGTCGCGCGGCGACTCTGCTCCAGGAGGACGGAGCCGCAGCGTGACTGCGGGGAAGACATCGGACGAGCCAGCGCTACAGCTGGCTCATGCTGCGGGAACTCCAGGACCCTCCGATCCACGCTCCCGAGCAGGAACAACCTTCAGATCCAGACCCGGAGCCGCGACCTTACATGAGCCGGTGAAGCCGGGGAGAAGGGAAGGAGAAAAAGCCCCGCCCCAAACTCCGCCCACGGGACACAGCGGCCCCGATCGCAGAGAAGAAAAGCCGGGTAAGCTAATGTCACTAAGGGCTCCCGCACTGAAGCCCCCGGGACCCCCCACACAGGCTGACGTGATTCCTATTGCTAAAAGCGAAACTACAGCCCTGTCTGTGGTTGCGGGGAAGAGGAGAGGGAGGGGAGACGAGGCCCCGCCCACACAACACGGCGGTCTCGCTTCTAAAGAACTGAGCCCTGGCCCAGCTACAGGAACGACTTCGGGTGGGCTCTTCCCAAAAGCGGTTCCCAACATAAAGTCCCATAAACCCTCTGCCTCATTCATGCAAACCGGCGCGTCTCCCAGTATTAAAGTCAGAAGCACAGCCCTGCACAAGCTGGTGGAGACGGGGAACAGAAGGGAAGATGAAACCCCGCCCACAACTCCTCACATAGATCACAGAGACACTGCAGCTAAGAATGTAAAGAGACAGACTGCCAGTCGTCCATTAAACTACGATGCCCCAGTGTTCGTGCCTCAATCTAGTCCCCAGGGAATAAAGAAACATCAGGCCACCGACCCCAGAATAACGCCACCTAAACTAGATGGAGTGGCACAGAGGGATCATTGCTTGCAAGACGCACCATTACAGGGACCTAATAGCAGCATCAATCAGGGGGAGGAGAACTCCACCATAGAAACGACATGCTCTTTTCCCAGGGTCACTAAGGGGGTGAAAGCTACAGAAGGATCCCCCACTACAATATTCATAGACAAGGTGATGAAAGCCTTCTGCGACAGTCTTAATAAAAGAATGGAGGAACACTTCTCAATCTCTTTTAATCCGCCAAACACTGGACTTTCCCGTACGGATATTGCATCAGAGTCATACATAGAGAACGCGCTGTCATCCATTGCGGAAAGCTTGGATTCCTCCTCGTCCTCATCTTCCTCAAGATCCTCCCTCTGCGAGTACTCCTCACATACTCATGATTTATACGAACCCTCTACTCACCCTTCAGCCAGCAGCATGGAGGATTTTTCCCTTGAGAGCTGCGACTTCCCCCACCCAGATCTTTCTCCAACCCCTCCTATGTCCTCAGCCCTACTAGAAAGCCTGCAAAAAGACATAGACTCCCTCAAAAGTAACATGGCGACTCTCGAAGACCATAGACGCAGAAACAATGTAAAAATTAGGGGTGTCCCGGAGTCTATTAAACCCCCTCACCTGAAAAACTATATTCTCAGAATGATCTGTAAATTCTTCCCTGACGTCAACGAACCCAATATCATAGAAAGAGTCTACCGAATCAAAAGACCTGTGTCCCTCCCAGCAGACGTACCAAGAGACATAATTGTCTCCTTTTTCCCAGCCTGGGTCAGGGGTAAACTGTTTGACCTCTCCTCCGAAAAAAGCTTTTTGACTTCCTCTTACGGCCACCTAACATTCTTCAGAGACTTGTCCAAAATCACTTTGAAAAAGCGAAGAGATTTTTCTTCTGTCACTCAGGAGCTCCGGAGGTCTCACTTTGCTTATTCATGGTCACCTTCCTCCACTCTTTTGGTGAAACTCCTGTCCGGAATTGTACATATTGCAGCACCAGAGGAGGGCACGACCTTTCTGAAGCGTCATGGATTGAATTCTTCTAGAGCCTCCAATAGTCCTACTTGACTCCGTCCCACATATAAAAGCTGACAAGTTAAAACTACATGCATTCCCAATAATTAGCTTTGATATTGAGCCAGACTTTCTATGCCCACAGTCACAGGACCACTTAAGGGTGCTCCTGTATATGATAATCTACCATTTACTATATATCAAGCTTAAAGTCCATGACGGGCATTCATATTCATAACCTAATACTTACTGGTTACTAGATGTGTACTTAGCAATTTCATACAAAGCGTTACGGCATTTTCATAACCTACTTTCAAATGTTTATTTAGCGAATCGATGCAAAACATTTCTCATGCCAATCTTATAGTACGACAGCATTAGATGTTTAATTCACGTACCTCTACAAACCACCATCCATGCTATTTTCTTAGCCTACTATGTTACTTCACTTTGCTATTATGTCTACACTAATCTACTACATGAACGCCTGTCTCCCCTATTGCTATAGGGGCTTATTTTCCCCTACTTCCACATCCCACCCTTCCCCTCCGTCCCTTCCTAACTTATCCTTCCCGGTTAAAATGTTATAATTCCCAATAAAAATTATTTGGAAAAAAAAAAAAATTTTTGGTGGTTTCTTGTTCAGTCCATAGGCCTACATCATGTGGCAAACCGGTGAGCATGTGGCTCTATTAGTATAGGAGATACCTGAAAACATATCACACTTTTCATCATAGTGCTTTTACCAATGAATAAAATGCATGGAGAAGTCATTTCGAATGACTGGTCCTCAGTGTTGTGAGAACGATGACTGGTTAAAATTTTTGGTGGTTTCTTGTTCAGTCCATAGGCCTACATCATGTGGCAAACCGGTGAGCATGTGGCTCTATTAGTATAGGAGATACCTGAAAACATATCACACTTTTCATCATAGTGCTTTTACCAATGCATAAAATGCATGGAGAAGTCATTTCGAATGACTGGTCCTCAGTGTTGTGAGAACGATGACTGGTTAAAATTTTTGGTGGTTTCTTGTTCAGTCCATAGGCCTACATCATGTGGCAAACCGGTGAGCATGTGGCTCTATTAGTATAGGAGATACCTGAAAACATATCACACTTTTCATCATAGTGCTTTTACCAATGAATAAAATGCATGGAGAAGTCATTTCGAATGACTGGTCCTCAGTGTTGTGAGAACGATGACTGGTTAAAATTTTTGGTGGTTTCTTGTTCAGTCCATAGGCCTACATCATGTGGCAAACCGGTGAGCATGTGGCTCTATTAGTATAGGAGATACCTGAAAACATATCACACTTTTCATCATAGTGCTTTTACCAATGCATAAAATGCATGGAGAAGTCATTTCGAATGACTGGTCCTCAGTGTTGTGAGAACGATGACTGGTTAAAATTTTTGGTGGTTTCTTGTTCAGTCCATAGGCCTACATCATGTGGCAAACCGGTGAGCATGTGGCTCTATTAGTATAGGAGATACCTGAAAACATATCACACTTTTCATCATAGTGCTTTTACCAATGAATAAAATGCATGGAGAAGTCATTTCGAATGACTGGTCCTCAGTGTTGTGAGAACGATGACTGGTTAAAATTTTTGGTGGTTTCTTGTTCAGTCCATAGGCCTACATCATGTGGCAAACCGGTGAGCATGTGGCTCTATTAGTATAGGAGATACCTGAAAACATATCACACTTTTCATCATAGTGCTTTTACCAATGCATAAAATGCATGGAGAAGTCATTTCGAATGACTGGTCCTCAGTGTTGTGAGAACGATGACTGGTTAAAATTTTTGGTGGTTTCTTGTTCAGTCCATAGGCCTACATCATGTGGCAAACCGGTGAGCATGTGGCTCTATTAGTATAGGAGATACCTGAAAACATATCACACTTTTCATCATAGTGCTTTTACCAATGAATAAAATGCATGGAGAAGTCATTTCGAATGACTGGTCCTCAGTGTTGTGAGAACGATGACTGGTTAAAATTTTTGGTGGTTTCTTGTTCAGTCCATAGGCCTACATCATGTGGCAAACCGGTGAGCATGTGGCTCTATTAGTATAGGAGATACCTGAAAACATATCACACTTTTCATCATAGTGCTTTTACCAATGCATAAAATGCATGGAGAAGTCATTTCGAATGACTGGTCCTCAGTGTTGTGAGAACGATGAATGGTTAAAATTTTTGGTGGTTTCTTGTTCAGTCCATAGGCCTACATCATGTGGCAAACCGGTGAGCATGTGGCTCTATTAGTATAGGAGATACCTGAAAACATATCACACTTTTCATCATAGTGCTTTTACCAATGCATAAAATGCATGGAGAAGTCATTTCGAATGACTGGTCCTCAGTGTTGTGAGAACGATGACTGGTTAAAATTTTTGGTGGTTTCTTGTTCAGTCCATAGGCCTACATCATGTGGCAAACCGGTGAGCATGTGGCTCTATTAGTATAGGAGATACCTGAAAACATATCACACTTTTCATCATAGTGCTTTTACCAATGCATAAAATGCATGGAGAAGTCATTTCGAATGACTGGTCCTCAGTGTTGTGAGAACGATGACTGGTTAAAATTTTTGGTGGTTTCTTGTTCAGTCCATAGGCCTACATTATGTGGCAAACCGGTGAGCATGTGGCTCTATTAGTATAGGAGATACCTGAAAACATATCACACTTTTCATCATAGTGCTTTTACCAATGCATAAAATGCATGGAGAAGTCATTTCGAATGACTGGTCCTCAGTGTTGTGAGAACGATGACTGGTTAAAATTTTTGGTGGTTTCTTGTTCAGTCCATAGGCCTACATCATGTGGCAAACCGGTGAGCATGTAGCTCTATTAGTATAGGAGATACCTGAAAACATATCACACTTTTCATCATAGTGCTTTTACCAATGCATAAAATGCATGGAGAAGTCATTTCGAATGACTGGTCCTCAGTGTTGTGAGAACGATGACTGGTTAAAATTTTTGGTGGTTTCTTGTTCAGTCCATAGGCCTACATCATGTGGCAAACCGGTGAGCATGTGGCTCTATTAGTATAGGAGATACCTGAAAACATATCACACTTTTCATCATAGTGCTTTTACCAATGCATAAAATGCATGGAGAAGTCATTTCGAATGACTGGTCCTCAGTGTTGTGAGAACGATGACTGGTTAAAATTTTTGGTGGTTTCTTGTTCAGTCCATAGGCCTACATCATGTGGCAAACCGGTGAGCATGTGGCTCTATTAGTATAGGAGATACCTGAAAACATATCACACTTTTCATCATAGTGCTTTTACCAATGCATAAAATGCATGGAGAAGTCATTTCGAATGACTGGTCCTCGGTGTTGTGAGAACGATGACTGGTTAAAATTTTTGGTGGTTTCTTGTTCAGTCCATAGGCCTACATCATGTGGCAAACCGGTGAGCATGTGGCTCTATTAGTATAGGAGATACCTGAAAACATATCACACTTTTCATCATAGTGCTTTTACCAATGCATAAAATGCATGGAGAAGTCATTTCGAATGACTGGTTCTCAGTGTTGTGAGAACGATGACTGGTTAAAATTTTTGGTGGTTTCTTGTTCAGTCCATAGGCCTACATCATGTGGCAAACCGGTGAGCATGTGGCTCTATTAGTATAGGAGATACCTGAAAACATATCACACTTTTCATCATAGTGCTTTTACCAATGCATAAAATGCATGGAGAAGTCATTTCGAATGACTGGTCCTCGGTGTTGTGAGAACGATGACTGGTTAAAATTTTTGGTGGTTTCTTGTTCAGTCCATAGGCCTACATCATGTGGCAAACCGGTGAGCATGTGGCTCTATTAGTATAGGAGATACCTGAAAACATATCACACTTTTCATCATAGTGCTTTTACCAATGCATAAAATGCATGGAGAAGTCATTTCGAATGACTGGTCCTCAGTGTTGTGAGAACGATGACTGGTTAAAATTTTTGGTGGTTTCTTGTTCAGTCCATAGGCCTACATCATGTGGCAAACCGGTGAGCATGTGGCTCTATTAGTATAGGAGATACCTGAAAACATATCACACTTTTCATCATAGTGCTTTTACCAATGCATAAAATGCATGGAGAAGTCATTTCGAATGACTGGTCCTCAGTGTTGTGAGAACGATGACTGGTTAAAATTTTTGGTGGTTTCTTGTTCAGTCCATAGGCCTACATCATGTGGCAAACCGGTGAGCATGTGGCTCTATTAGTATAGGAGATACCTGAAAACATATCACACT